>NW_024737434.1:572500-611789 GCF_018991925.1 Homarus americanus
AAAAGTTACAATAATCAAGAAATTAAAAAATAAGATAAAATAACTTAAAAGAATATTATTAAAATTACAGTAAAATTCTTCTTGTATTTACAGTAACCTTTCAGAATTTGTACCCCAACTCTTGTCTATAATACAGTGATAAATACAGAATAGAAAAGAATTGCGCATAAATTTGGCAACACTGATATTATCTATTCATAAAGGAGATGAATATATCAGGTGTAGTGTTACCAAGTGAGTTTGAATATAGAAACAATTGAGTCTTGTCTGGAAAATTGGTAACTGTGGCTATTATCCTCATCACCATTATGTACATTTGTTATATTTTGGGTTATTTAGCCACTCCCCTGAGACTCACTGTAGCTGTAGTAGTAGTAGAATGTGTATGTGGTTTTATGGTGGGAATAGTAGTGGTGGTGGGAATGTTGTTGGTGGTGGTGGGAATGTTGTTGGTGAGAATGTTGTTGGTAGGAATATTGTTGGTGGGAATGGTGGTGGTGGTGGGAATGTTGCTGGTGGGAATGGCCACTGAGGAGAGGCTGGATCGTTTCCCCTCTTGATAGTACGAGTTGTGGGTGAGAGGATGAGACCTAAAGTAGTGCCCCTTGCTATAGTGACGTTTATGGACGAGAGAGAGAGAGAGAGAGAGAGAGAGAGAGAGAGAGAGAGAGAGAGAGAGAGAGAGAGAGAGAGAGAGAGAGACCAAACAACGTCTTGAGCTCTTATCAACGTCCAGTGCCCTACGTCAGGGAACATTTACTGCTGAGACAACACGGCTGGGTGATGATTACCAGGTAAGAGACTCAGTTTGTGTAGATGAGCGGGAGAGAGAGAGTTACTGAATGATGATGAAATGGAGGTTATGGGAGTGGAGTTGAACCCAGGACACAACGCCCTCAGACACACACAGGGGGGGACTTGTAAGCAACATAAAGAATGAATCGGCTGCCGCAAGACCACAAATCTTATGGTTTCCTGACGTTAAAAGTTGCTGGTAAAGTTTTTTTTTTTTTCTGGGGTTGAGTCTGCCTACACCACTCTCCTCGATGACTTGTCTCCCCTCCCACCTCATCATCGACGCCTAAACAAGACAGAGATAAGGACTTGATTCTCACCTCACTCCTAGACAGTCATTAGTGGTGTCTGTCTTGTTCCTCCCTAGCCTAGAGGACTGTCACTGGCTTACTGTCGTGATGGAGGTCATAGTCTCAGTGGCCTCCCGTGGTCTCCCGTCTTGAACCTAGACTAAAGACGAACATGAGTTAGAGGTTATGATACAAGACCTCCTCTGGCCTCTATAGTTCTCCACAATATCACTACATTAGCGAGATATTTCATTCAGCGTCAAACTCTAATCTGGAACAACATTCACAAGCAACAAAACCTGATATCCTCGCTGTCTGTATTTCATGTAAGTTAATAACCAAGACACGTGACCAAGAATTGATTATAGATGCTTCCATGATCGGCTTCCTGCAGCGTCAGGCATGGAATCAAAATTCTCTCTTTGGCTCAGGTCAATCATCCTTTCAGACAGTCATGAAAGACATTCCTAGGACTGCTGACATAGCCTCTGGATAATAACAGCAATATCAAAAATGAGATTATCCTTCGAGATGAGAATAATATCTTGTGTCTTATAATACAGTATAAGACAATCTTCTGTTCCGGTGGTCACTTATAAAGACACGAGTCACAGAGAAGGTTCATAACACATTGTCTTGGTGTGTTTGTGGAGTGAAAGAAGATAATCGTCACCAACTTATGTACCATTGTTTACTCCTTTCAATTACTCCTTTCATCATCATTACTCATCATTAGTCTGTATCTGTTTACCGTTGGCTCACCACTCTCTCTCACCACCCAGATGCCCCAGTGTGTGATGAGGGAAACACACCACCACAGGTATACGCCGCAGGTGTCGGCCAGTACATCAACGTGACCTGTGACGTGGTCGCCTCTCCTGCCACGGTCAAATATTCGTGGGTCTTCAATAACTCCCTGACCTCCGAGAGACTTCCAGGCAACCAGGTGTTTACTACGCCAGGTGAGAGATAGGTAGATAGGTAGGTAGATAGATAGGTAGATAAATAGGGAGATAGAGCGAGAGAGAGTGAGAGAGTTAATCCCTTAACTTAATCTCTTGGTTTGTTAAGCTGGGTTAACTTAAATGACATTACTGGGTATAGTTTTTTGTGGCCATAATCCTTTCTTAATTCCCTCCAAACAACATTATCTCTTTAAACCAACACTTCCTAACCTGTATTAAATAATTCTCAAAGTCATTATAATAATTTCCTATACCTGCCAGGGATATCATTTGTAGTCTAATTAACTTTCTAACTATAGTTATATTTGTTGTGATTATTTTACTACGTGTCTCCTGAATAAACCCATTTAACTAGCAGCACTGTCTCTTACCCTGTGTGGTGTGACTGCCCTCAGATGGCCGTAGTATGGTGCAGTTTATGGCCAAAGCTCACCAGGACTACGGTACACTGCAGTGCTGGGCTCAGAACAGCGTGGGAAGAATGACACAACCCTGTTTGTTTACTGTCATCCCCGCAGGTGAGTGTCGTATGCCTGAGTCGGCGACAGCTTACCAAGACTCTAGCCAAAATTTAGATGTTCCTTGAAACTATTTTATTTGTGCATGTAATTAAAGCAAATGTGAGTAAATTTATGTATATAGATTATTATACATTTCTTATACGTCTATTGTGGATATATATTTTTTCTGATAATCATTAAAAAAAAAAAAGTATTGGACGCTAGTGGAGGAACGGGTTCATCGGGGAAATGTCAACCGCTGGCTGACTCTCAAGAGCACCTGGCATTATTCTGGAGCACGGGAGCTGAGAGGAGTGAACAGGGTGTGACATTGAGAGAAAAGATAAAAATTGGTTTCAGTAGAACATTGTAAAAAAAAAATCATGAGTTTTTTTTTTTTTGGTTTTATAAGATACGGATAAATTAGAGTGTTGGGGAGAGGTATAGACGGTGGTGTAGGTTAGAGGATATAACGTTCTGTATATTGGAGAGACAGTGGCAGGGTGGCATGGAGGCAGGGTGGCAGGAGGAGGAGGAGGGTGAGGAAGAGATGGTGGGGAGGAGCAGGAGGAGGAGGAGGATTTCAAGCAGATGGTCGCGGGAGATTTTCCATAAGGAGGTAATAAAGGCGACGTAAAACTTGAAATATAGCAAGACGCCTCCACCACTAACACCCCCCACCCCCTCCCTCCCTACCCCCAGCTTGACCGTCGAGATGTTATGTGATGATGTTTGGATAGTGGCTTGTGTGTTGGGAGTGAGTGAGTGTGTGTGAGGGCTAGGAGAGTGTGTATGTGTGGTTAGGAGAGTGTGTGAGGGGATAGAGGTATGTGCGTGTGGCCAGAAGAGAGTGTGTACTTTTGTGTGTGTTGTGTGTGTGTGTGTGTAACAATTAAAAAACACACCTCACCTGTCTTAACTCAACGTAAATTTGTTCCATCACCCAAAAATCTTGAAATATCAGCAGGACATTTTTAAGAAAGGGGAGCTGTTGGTAAAAGGTCACCACTAAGATATTGAAGAAAGTTTGGAAAGGTTGGCCAAGACGGTAGTGTGGTTTGGGGGAAGAATGTGTGGAGGAGGATAATAATAGTTTGTAAATGTGGGTGAGTTTACTGATGGGGGACATAGTTTATCCAGTCTTAGCTTAGATTAGGTTGGTTTAGATTAGGTTGGTTTAGATTAGGTTGGTTTAGATTAGGTTGGTTTAGATTAGGTTGGTTTAGATTGGTTTGGTTTGAGTTAGGTTAGGTATTCTGCAACATTATCTAATCAAACAATCTCTTGAAGTTTAATTTGAAATCTGGAAATCAATCAAATACTCATTCATGAAATTACGTAGTTTTAGGGGGAAATAAATGCCAGGTTTCTATAATACGTGTGTTAAATAATTCCTATATAAATGCCAAGTATAGCATTTATTTGTGAGTGACAGATAGACAGACGCGAAAAATACATTAATGTAAAAGTTTATCCAATTTTATCCTTCACTCGTGTTTTACATACAAGAATTTTAACAACAAAGACACGATGCAAAAATTCGTGGGATTTTATGTGTTTATGTATTAAGTTTCTCTTCTATGTAGAAATTAAGCTTATGCAGTGTTCTTTCTTTCTTTCTTTCTTTCTTTCTTTCTTTCTTTCTTTCTTTCTTTCTCTCTTTCTCTCTTTCTTTCTTTCTTTCTTTCTTTCTTTCTTTCTTTCATCGTCTTCTGTTCATTTATTCTCTTCCCTCTTCTCCTCCTCCTTCTTCTCTCATCCTCTTAACCCTTCCTTGTCTCTTCCCTACCCTAATTATTATTTTTCCCCTCTTCCTCACCCTATCTTTATTCTTTTCTCTCTCTTTATCTCTTCCCCTAATCTTCCTTCCCTCTCCCATATACGTCTGTTTCCCTAACCTCATGTTTTCTCACCTCTTTCCCTTATACTGTCACACCTCTCTCCCTTATACTGTCACACCCCCTCCCTCATTCTCCCTTACCCCCTCATACTCACTCATCCCCTCACCTCCATCTTTCTCCTTCCTCCCCTCACCCTCCCTCACTCCTCATACTCCCTCTCATACTCCTCTCTCCTATACTCCCTCACATTATCCTCCCTCCCTCACTCCTCTTATCCCTGCTGATAATGCTTTCTAAATACGATAGATTTACATTTTAAGTTTCGCTTTAGTAGCTTTCATTTCCCTTGCTTTCATGATCTTCTTTATGTAGGTTAGGTAAGGGTATGTACGTTCGCTCTTGGTCAAAGTCTACGGGCCCTACCATCCATGTTTCACTAAGTTGCCCCTATGCGTTTGAAAAAGTCACTCCACCACCCACGTTTCACTAACCTCCCTCTTCTCTCTTTTTTTTTTAAGGATAAATCTTCTTAAACTAATTATTTATTTGGTGTGTATGGTCACCCAGCCTCCAGTACACAGTGGTCACCCAGCCTCCAGTACACAGTGGCCACCCAGCCTCCAGTAGAGTTAGTCAGTGTTATTTCACCAGTTCATCTCAACTCAACCTTCATCACAACACCAGTCAGGCCGCTCGCTACTGTGCTGTAAAACTCCCATTACTTTTATCCATCAACAATCAAGAGCTCTTATTTGATCGAAACTTTTTCTCTCGGGTGAAATAAAACTATAAACTTGGGATGTTTATTTAGTGTTTGGACTCTCACTTTTTTTCTCTAATCTTGGGAACAAACATTAACTTTCAATTTTTTCTCTCTCTCTCTCTCTCTCTCTCTCTCTTTTTTTTCCCCGAAAGTTTTGATTTCCTCCCCAGAAGTAAAATAAAAAAAGTTTTACCGTGACCTGAAAGACAAGTGGGGCGCTTATCTTACCTGTAGTGACCTATGTTTCCTTACAGGTCGACTAGTGGGGTGTTAATCTTACCTGTAATGACCTGTATCTCCTCCCACAGGTCGACCAGAGCGACCAGTGGGATGCTCTGTGGTGAATAAGACCTACGACTCTCTGGTAGTGGGCTGTTCACCAGGATTTGACGGCGGCCTACCACAGACCTTCGCTGCCAAGGTGAGTATAGCCCCTCTTACTGGCTGGCTTCACGACCTCTATTACTGGCTGGCTTCACGACCTTCTGCTGGCTTCACGGACCAGGTTAACTTTTGTCCTTAATACATAATCATCTAGTTTATCCTCTCCCTTTTTTTTGTTTTATATTTATCATATTTTGTTTTGATTTTCTGTCTTTATTTTTTATGCATTGGATTCGAGACAAATTGACTAAGAGATTTATGAGTTGGCAATGCGTTGATTTGATCTTTATATTGAAATTTAATCTATATAGTGTGTGTATGTGTGTGTGTGTGTGTGTGTGTGTGTGTGTGTGTGTGTGTGTGTGTGTGTGTTAGTCTTACCCCTTTAAGTCAGTATGTAAACAATAACAAAGACCGAGAAAGTGGTTTATAGTGTTTTATTAGGCAGAGGTCAAAGGTTACATTATAAAGAGGGAATGAATAGGTGATACATTTGCAAGAAGAGGAAGAGGGGGGGAGGAGGTAGAGGAAGATAAGGAGAAGGAGATGGAGGAGGAGGAAGATGTATAGGTGGAGGAGGAAGATTAGGAGGAGAAGGAGAGATGAGGAGGAGCAAGAGGAGGAGGAAGAAAAGGGTGCATGGGAGAGAGGAAAATGGAGAAAGTGAATTGGTTGAATTAGTGACGATGGTGAATAATGAATTACTTGAAATGGCTGCTTGAAAATGTGGGATTTCTGATGTCAGTGTCGAGGAGAGAGAGTCCAAGAAAAAGAAGAACTACTACTACTACTTTCTTATGATGCTGTACAGAGTGTTTCATTTCTATTGGATACATACATAAATATTTTACACGTCTATATGAGATGCGTCTGTTGTTGAAAGTCAGAGAGTATTCAACAAGGACATCAACAAACACACACACACTACCCCTGGCCACACTTCACCTTCTGGCCATACAACCCCTCCCCCCTCCCCCCCGTGGCCACACAATATACCCCCTTTTGGCCACACCGTGTTATGATGTAGTGGTGAATCAGATATGCGGATGTGGATGTGACATATACAGTATTATTTACACACTGCCTTATAGGTTTGTGTGTTCGTCAGGTGTCTGTTTATGTGGCATCATTCACGTGTTGTGTATATGTCAATCAAGGTGTCAACATTCTTCCCTGAAAGCCATTTATTAGTATTATTTTTTTATGTTTCGTACGAGTGTATACACAAGAAAGTTCAATGAAGTTTATTTACGAAGAAGACATTTCCGAAAGTTGTTAATGGACTCTACAGTAGGTTAGGTCATGTTGGGTCAGGATGTGTCAGGTCAGGTCAGGTCAGGTTGTGTCAGGTCAGGTCAAGTTGTGTCAGGTTAGGTCAAGTTATGTCAGGTTGAATCAGGTCAGGTTGAGTTAAGTTGGGTCAGGTTGTATCAAGATATGTCAGGTTGGGTCAGGTTAGGTCAAGTTGTGTCAGGTTGGGTCAGGTATCAGCTCTACCCTCCTCAAAATCACATCACCCGAGCGAAACCAATAATTGTTCGTCAGTGTTTTTAGCCGAAGCTTCATAACATAAACAACTTTAGTATGCAATATCCCCGGGTTACACTAACTAAACCAACCAGACGGATATATATTTCCAGTTGGTGTTATCTTGACAAGTTCCTCCCGAAATTTTTATAAACCAAATGTAGGAAATCCCATCAACGTTACAATTGCTTCTGGGTGTGGGATAACTTCCACCTCTAAATTATTCACGTGTCTGGTCTCAGCTGTTTTCGCCGCACCATCTCCAGGCTTTCAAGTTCTAAGATCATTCATAGACTCTCCACAAACACCACTATCTCCTATGGCTCGACTTACTGGCATAACATCACTACTACTCAAGGAATACGAGTACCAACGTCTGTGACACCTCTATTTAACGGAATATATAAAGATGATGAAAGTCCGTTATATCCAGGTTCCGTTAGATGTAAAACCTCCATCTAACGGATTATATGGAGATAAATGTCCGTTATATCCAGGTTCGGTTAGATGTAAAACCTCCATATAACGGATTATATATATATATAGAGACGTCCGGTATATGGAGGTTGTTTCACTACACTGTTATTTTTAATCATCAGCTATATTTACATCCCCCCAAAAAAAATTACATTAAATATTTACATACATTTATCCAGTTCAGGCAATATAGATTATGAGTGATTAAATAAACAATGTCGATTTTATAATTTTTTTTAAATATATTTGGATGGGATTTTTATTTTATTTAATTTTTTTTAATTTTTTGATCATATGTTCTCTCTCACACAAACAAACATTAAACTCTCATAGACTTTTCTTCTTAACTTATTGTACCTTGAGGTAAATTTTTCCCTTCCTTCCCTTCCCTTCCTTCCTTCCCTTCCCTTCCTTTCCTTCCCTCCCTTCCTCCCTTCCCACAAGACCCTGGGAGTTTGAGGATCTCCTTCTATCGGTTCCCTGGGGAGGTTATGTGAAGCAGAAGATGGCGTAAAGATTAAGTGTGGTAAATGACTTGGCAGGGAAGGAGAGGTGGATAGGGACGGAATGGGAGGGCGTAGTGGGGGAGGAGGGATGAGGGATGGGAGGGAGGAGGGCTGAGGGGTGGGGAGGGATGAGGATGGTGAGGGGTGGGGAGGAGGTTGGAGGGTGAGGGGAGGGGTGAGGAATTGAGGGGAGGCTGAGGGGGTAGGGAGGTGAGGGATGGTTGGGGGAGGAGGTGAGGGGGTGGTTGGGGAGGAGGTGAGGGGGGAGGGGGAGGGGAGGGGAGGGTGGGGGGGAGGAGGGGTGAGGGGATGGTTGGGGAGGAGGTTGAGGGGTAGGGGGGGTGAGGGGTTGGGGGAGGAGGCTGAGGGGTAGGGGAGGGAGGATGGTTGGGGAGGAGGGGAGGGGAGGGGTTGGGGAGGGGTGAGGGATGGTTGGGAGGAGGCTGAGGGGTGGGAGGGGTGAGGATGGTTGGGGAGGAGGAGGGGGTGAGGGATGGTTGGGGAGGGTGAGGAGGGATGAGGGGATGGTTGGGGAGGGGTGAGGGATAGTAAGGGAGGAGGCTAATAGTTTCTATCCTGCCTCTGTGTTTGTGATAGTAATCGTTGATGTAAGGTAATTGGTCGAAGGGTTAGTGACAGTAGTTAAGATAGTAGTAATAGTTGTTGGAGTAATAATAATAGCTAAAGCAATAGTTGTAATAGTGGTAATATTAATCACATGTACAGTATTGGTTCATGTATTGGCAGTTAGCGTTATATTGCGTTGATGTAAGGTAATTGGTCGAAGGGTTAGTGACAGTAGTTAAGATAGTAGTAATAGTTGTTGGAGTAATAATAATAGCTAAAGCAATAGTTGTAATAGTGGTAATATTAATCACATGTACAGTATTGGTTCATGTATTGGCAGTTAGCGTTATATTGCCTTTGGTAAATTAAAGCATTGACCATTTGTAACGAGAAGTAATGCCTCTCTCTCACGTAACCTTTGACCTCTACAAGATGGTCAGAGTTATATAAATTACCCCTCTATTTACATAACTATTTAATATATGTACTAGTGTATATATATATATATTTGTACCCAAACCCATCAATATCACAATTGAATTACGATTTACTGAACCAAAATTCCGCTTAGTTATCTCTTTTATTTTGTGTTGGTTAGAAATATGACTAAAAATACACAAATCCCAGGGTTTTTTTGGGGAGGGTTTATTTTGTATTTCATTGTGAGGTGGTTTATGGGGATTTATATTTGAATTAAACCTTTGTGATAGAGTGGTTAGGTTAGGTTTGGTTAGATTGGCAAAGGATAAATTTAATCTTTAGGTGAAATAAACGCCTTATACAAGACTAACAAAAGCCTCTCTTACTTCTGCAATAGATTCAATTAATCCTTTAGTTATAGTAAGAGTCTCCTGGCTTTTGTTAACGAGAGAATTACTTTTGTTTTAGACTCCCATAACATTCACTCAGTGTAATGAATGAGATACTGTTGCTGTGTCATGTAGCAGTGTAACGGTGTGTGGGGGGAGGGAGGGAGGAGGGAGGGGAGGGGAGGAGAGGGAGGAGGGGGGAGGGAGGGGGAGGAGGAGGAGGGGAGACTTATTAAGTCAGAACTGAACCAAAAGGAAGCAGCATTGTTATTACATACATACATACATACATACATACATACATACATACATACATACAGGCCTTCACCAAAAACATTAATAATGACTCAATGTTCCAACTTCCAGGAATAAGCAGGAGAGTTGGATCAAGGACTCACATGAACAAGAGCTGAACAACGAATGACCTTTACTGGAACAAAGACAAAAGAAAAAAAATAATTATCAAAGCTACCCAGAGAACTTTTTTGTGGGGGGAACAGGAGTCGAACCCGCAATGAGTATTAAACCTCCACCACCCCCCACCCCCCCTCACCTGGTGTATAAAACTTAGCCTGTGTGACCAATATAATCAAACCTAAAACAGCAACGAAATAAAACGAATAGAAATTGTACCCCAAAAAAACAGAAATCATCTGGGTCATCTATTTTAAAGTTAATTATAAGATCATTAAGTAAGCTCTCACGTCCAATTAGCAGTATATTTCCACTGGAGCAAATTACTGGATATAATAACTGGAGGAAGGAGAGTGTACTGGAGGTGGGGGGGGAGGTACTTACCTGTGTGTACTGACGGCGAGAAAACTTTACGTTGAATATTTTCTATGTACTTTTGTTACTTTCTTATATTTATGATACTTTGTGACTTTATTTTTCACGTCTTTATTGAAAGTTATTGGAAAATATTTTATTTGTGACTTAAAACTTCATACAACTGATACACACACACACACACACACACACACACACACACACACACACACACACACACACACGTCAAACTTATGTAAATTATTCTGGGGTGAAGTGTTCTAGTTAACCAGATAAACGGTGGGTGGGAGGGGGGGGTGATGTGGCAGTCTGCAGTGCTTACAAGATTAAAACTGGATTAAAACGAGATTAAAACTAGGATAAGTAAAGGAAATATATTAAAAAACACTTATATCTTAGGTAATGTTTTCTGATCTATGTTTTGTCGGGTTTAATTCAAGTTTATTCTCTCTAAAATTAATTGGGTTATATGACCTTAAAAAAAAACCTCTCTTATCCATCACATGTCATGTCAAAATCAACCCTGATCTTATTAACCTTATGTAGATTAAATTGACCTTATGTGACCTATTAAAAACCTATTCTCTCCTCTCCACCACAGGTCTTTGAGGCAGTAACAGGACGAGGTCAAGCCAACGTGACCTCTAATTGGGCTAACTTTACACTGGAAGGCCTCACCCCTGGACTCGATTATGTCATCAATGTTGTCGCCCTAAATTCTCTCGGCAGTTCAGATCCAGTCACTCTCGAGGCGTTTACCTACAAGATGGCTGAGAACAGGATGAGTAAGTAGAATAGAATCTCACTTTGAATTTAACATCAGCCATTTGTAGTCTTGTGTTGGTACTAGAAATCCATAATTTTACTCCAGAAATCCATCATTTTACTAAAAAAATCCACCAATATACTCCTGAAATCCACCATTATACTCCAAAAATCCATCATTATACTCCAGAAATCCACCATTATACTCCATTATAAAGAGTTACTCCATATAGTGTAAATTCATCTTTTTCTCAACTTATATCTTTCATTTTATTCGTTTTTCCCTTTGTGTTATTCTCTCCTCTCTTTATTGCTTTGTATTTATCGTCTACCTTATTCTAATATGTCTGAGGAAAGTGACACTAGTTTAAAATTCTGACTTCTCCAGTTTGACTCTTGAATTACTGAGATGGGTGTGTGTGTGTGTGTGTGTGTATGTGTGTGTGTGTGTGTGTTTGCGTGTGTATTTTTGCGACTTTATGCGTTTGTGTGTGTTGAGAAAAAGGAAGAATGAGAGAAGAAGAGGAGAAATAAGAAGAAGAAGAAGAAGCAGTGGTGGAGGAGGCGGATATGACTGGCATTACTCACTCACAACATCAAACAGTCTAAGTGCGGGAGAGAAAATGTCAACATCAAAGACTAAGTGTGTTTGTGCAGCTGAATGTTGTCAGGACATTGATTATCGTGAAATCTAATTTTTTTTTATTGTTTCAGTATTGGTAAGTTTTAATCTTTGTATTACTGCTAGTAGGTCAGAGTGTATTGTGTTGCGTCAGAGTGTGTTTTATTGCGTCAGAGTGTGTTGTGTTGCGTCAGAGTATGTTGTGTTGCGTCAGTGATGTATTGTGTTGCGTCAATGATATGTTGTGTTGCGTCAGTAATGTGTTGTGTTGCGTCAGATTATGTTGTGTTGCAATCACCTTAAGTACGGTGATTTAACTCCTTAATTACCATAACTTAACCCCCTTGATTACCATAACTTTACCCCCTTGAGTACCATAACTTAACCCCCTTGAGTACCATAACTTAACCCCCCGAGTACAATAACTTAACCCCATTAGTATCAAGGTACTCAAAAAAATTAAGAATATTTCATACAATTTCACCTCCTCCCCTGGAACACCTGAACCTATGTTACATCTTTCCAGTAGAAGATAATATCACTCTTTATCCCTTTACTAAAAGAGACACTCACACATCCCATTCAATATCTCTCAAACTCAATCTTTATCCCACGACTTATAAATCATTTCCATTTTTCTTTTCCAGGAGATGAGAAAGTGGAAGAGGATGTCCCAGCCTTGAGTTCGGAAGCAGGTGTATTGATGGGGAATTTAGTGGTGGTTGTGGTGGTAGTGGCGGTGTTGGTGGTGGTGTTAATGGTGGTGTTGGTGCGGTGTTTACTGGTCAGAAGGCAGCAGGAAGACGAACCAGCTGACAGCAGTAGAAGAAATAAAATCCTCGCCCCACCTGATCATCCAACAGGTTCGATTTCAGGTGAGGCAGGTGGATAAAATGGAGGATTATATACGAAAGGTTGTTAAGATTAGAAGAAAGTAAAGAAAGAGAGGGAAGAAAGTAAAGACAGTGGGGGAAAAAAGTATAGAGAAAGAGGAAAGTAAAGATGGGGAGAGGGGGGAAAGTATAGGGAGAGAGGGAAGAAAGTATAGAGAAAGAGGGAAGAAAGTATAAAGAGGAAAGAATGTATGTAGGGAAGAAAGTAAAGAGAAAGAGGTAAGGAAGTATAGAGAGAAGGAAGAAAGTTTAGAGAAAGATGGAAGAAAGTAAAGACAACGAAGAAAGTAAAGACAGAGAGGGAAGAAAGAAAAGGGGGGGGGAGAAAGTAAAGAGAAAGAGGAAAGAAAGTATAGACAGAGAGGGGAAAAAATACATAAAAGGTAGGAAGAAAGCAGATAGGAAAAAAAAAGAGTTCTCTGACGTAGGTTGAAATATGAGAGGAAAGAGAATCTCATGGCAAGAAGATTATCAGGTCAGAGAGACGAAAGATGATGACAGGTAAGGACTAATGTGTGTGTGTGTGTTGTTTGTGTACCTTTCAACTCTCTCTCTCTCTCTTCCTTCCTTCCTTCCTTCCTTCCTTCCTTCCTTCCTTCCTTCCTTCCTTCCTTCTTTCTTTCTTCCACATCCTCTAACCCAGACGAACAGATATAAAAAAAAAAAATCTATCAGATAAACTAAGAAAAGAGGATAACGAATATCATGGGAAAAATATCATCCAGGCAGGAGGCGACAGGGGGAAGGAGGAGACAGGGGGAGACAGGGGGAAGGAGGAGACAGGAGGAAGGAGGAGACAGGGGGAAGGAGGAGACAGGAGGAAGGAGGAGACAGGGGGAAGGAGGAAGAACCATTGAAGGAAAGAAATTGCAGATGCTTCACGTTTATCTAGGCGGGGGTAGAGAGTAGGAGTATCTCAGTGAGGGAAGGTAGGAATGAGAGAGGAAGGTTGGAGTGAGAAAATAGGTAATCGTTCAACAGCAGTTAATTGCACAGGTGTGGATGTTTGTTAGCTATGTAAGTAACTGTGTAAAAAAAATGTGAAAATGTGTAAAAAAAAAAGTGAAATTGTGTAAAAAGGTGAAATTGTGTAAAGAAAGTGAATTTGTGTAAAAAAATTGTGAAAATGCGTAAAAAAATGTGAAAGTGGGTAAAGAAACTGTGAAATTGTGTACAAATTAGTGTAAAAAAACGTGAAATTGTGAAAAAAACTGAAATTGTCTAAAAACTGTTAAAAAGTGAAAATGTGTAAAAAAAAAAAAACCCTGAAATTGTGTAAAAATTAGAGTAAAATAGGTGAAAATGTATTAAAAAACGTAAAATTGTGAAAATAATGTTGGTCGTCATAACGTAAATATCCTTAAACATTATGATCAAGTATGTATAAAAAAAAATCACCTTCCCAGCATAGTATATATATATATATTGGCCTGGTAGGTAATCTCCCTGAGGCAAGGTTATCAAAATTCAATTATCTTCAATATATGCTATGAAAGTCTTATTTCTTGAGGCAATATTACTATTTTATAACATACACAAATATTTTAATTTATTCAAGTCTCAAAAAAATAAAAAAAATAAATTGAAGATCTTTTGCACCGACACACACACACACACTCACACACACACACACACACACACACACACACACACACACACACACATATATGATTTTTTTATATATGAAAGGAAGTAAAATCAATGAATCACAGTCAAGTGTATATTTTACGTGTCTGCATGTCCCTCTGTATCTCTACCTTTCTATCTCTGTTTAACTGTAGTCTATATGTTTATCTCTGTCTTTTTTATGTATAACTGTCTCTCTTTGTATGTCTGTTTCTGTCTTTTTCTGTCTGTTTCTGTCTGTTTCTGTCTGTATAATACCACATCTACTTCCATTATTCCTTCTTCTCCTATATTTCTCCATCTCCTCTACCTCTCTCTTCCCTTCCCTCCTGTCTCTCCTAACATCCGTCTTGCATTTATCTTCGCTACGTCTATGTCCACTAAACCTTCAATGAATTCGTTTTGTTAAGTTCTCACAGTCTCTAGTTTATTTCACCCTATCGTTATCAATCTACATTTTCTCTTTCCTATCTCTCTCTCTCTCTCTCTCCTTCTACACGACGAGAGACAACAGGTGAGATATAACACACACTCTCCCGTCTCACACTTCATCTTTATACTACCACCTTCACGCACTCTTTTTCCTCCCGCCCGACCCTCGCCTCCGCCACCACACACTCTATTCTCTGTCTACTACAAAACTCGTATCTGTCAATTTAATCATTTTTCTTGTTATTTTTTGTTTATCCAGAAATACTACATAGGTATTTTTTTTTCTTTTGTGTGTGTGTGTGTGTGTGTGTGTGTGTGTGTGTGTGTGTGTGTGTGTGTGTGTGTGTGTGTGTGTGTGTGTGTGTGTGTGTGTGTGTGTGTGTGTGTGTGTGTGTGTGTGTGACTTATAATTGTTTAAAAATATAAATAATAGTAATTTAGGATCATGAAGGATAAGAAACAGTTACAATAATCATAGGAAAATTGAAGACAGCAGAAGTAGAGAGAGAGAGAGAGAGAGAGAGAGATATAAACATAACTAGATGATAATAACAACATGTTGACACTATTTACACTAATATTTACAACAGAGGAGAAAATTTTACCCTTCAATTCTCTTCTCATAATTTGTATTTTAATTTTAGTTATGAATTTATTGCTGAAGGAAACATAATTACTTTATCTAACTCAACACATTGTAGGCCAAACTTATTCTCCTTAAATATACTGAGTAATTTTAAACGATCCTTTTATCAAAATTTCCATAAAATATATGAACGTATTTTACAATTTTTCGCTGACATAAATGTGAAATATTATGTCATTAGTTATCTTGTTCTTACACTGAAACATAAACACACACACACAGACACACAGAGACTCACACACACACACACACACAGACACACATACACACACACACATTTTAATCTACACTACCAACCATTTTGTGTAATGAGTAAACCAACTTTTATCGCAATAGATCTTTAGTAAAATAAACAACAATTGAAACAAGCGAAGTATAAATATTTTTTGTATACCGATTCTTCCCCCCCCCCCCTCTTCTTCCCCCTCTTCCCCCTCCCTCTCTGCCTCCAGGTGCCACGACAAACCTAGATGGGGGAGGAGGGGTTTAAGGGGGGGGGGGGAGATACTCATTGTTTACTCGGTTTGTTTATCACGTCGGTTATTTGTTTGTCTGGGACGATATACCTGACACACTTTCACCGAGGAAGCTAAAATTTGGGACACAATTCTGGCAAAATATACTTGGGCAAAAACCTAACCTAACCTTTCTTCCCTCCCCCCAAGGTGATGCGTGAGGTGTAGGGTAGTGTACAGTCAAACCATAACTTACTATTATCTTTTCGGTGTCAAATAATATTAATAAACCTGAGAACATTCCCTCTTTGCATCTGGCTTCATATTGGTACTCTTCGTTTTTGCTTGTGACGGGAATATATGAGTGTGTCTCACTTATACCATCACCCCTCTGTGCTGTTTTCATTCTGTGTCTCTTCCCTGTGCAGTAGGTGAAGGTGGTGGAGCAGCTGGTGCACATACGGCCGTAACCTTTGAGATGGCGGACTTTATGTACGGTCACCCTGGCCAACCCCCCCCACCACCCACTCTCTCGGTCGAGCATGAGAAGAAATGACAATTACTTTACGCGTGTGGACCAAGACATGATCAATTAAAGCTGTCAGTTATAGGTGACCAGTCTAAATTGACAGTTTTAACTGATCCACTGGACTTAGCCTAAGGTAAGTAACTGTTATACACTACTTCAACTGTATTACGTGTGTTAATCCTAGTTAATTTCCGCGGTGTTAATTATATATGGGTTATATAGTTTATTTAATAGGTGTATAATATAACCTCGGTATAGTAACAGGCATAAACACATTAGTGGTTTAAACAATCATAATCTTTTGTTGTTGTTCTCGAATCGACTTCTTTGTTCTTTGTTATTCTCAAGGTGATAAAACAGTCTTGGAAAACACACTCGGTTACGAATCAACTTTTTTAACACCTAGGAGACCATAACCTCAGAAGAAATAAATCTATTTTATATTTCGCTGTTGAAAGTTTATTATCGTGGTGTGTAGCTGATGGGAATGTTACCAGAGCTATAGAACGTTATATTTCCTCTATATCATTCCTTAATAGTCGCTAGATTACATTCTCCTCCATAGGTTCTCTCTTTAACTCATCATCAAAACTCACACTCGAGTAGAAATTGTAAAGAATCCAATACAAAAAATATATATACCAAGTAAGGAGTGATTCATGGCAGCTCTGTGTGTGTGTGTGTGTGTGTGTGTGTGTGTGTGTGTGTGTGTGTGTGTGTGTGTGTGTGTGTGTGTGTTAACTCAATAGAACTAATTCACGATTCATTACCCTTGAAGTCTGTGTATATGGAGGGAAGGGACGGAAATTGCTGCTATGTAGAAGGGAGTAGGGGAGAGGGAGAGAGAGAGAGAGGAGGGGTCCTTCCTTCCTTCCTTCCTCCTTCCTTCCTTCATCTTCCTTCCTTCCTTCCTTCCTTCCTTCCTTCCTTCCTTCCTTCCTTCCTTGGACAAATGAATGAAAATACATTTTTTTTTCTTTTGTCTTACGTGTAAAATTAGAAGTATATCGAGCCGTTGCAAATCATTTTATTGAGACACTCTTCCTCATAGTGTCTTGTATGGAGTGTGTCGCAAAAGTACACTTAAGTACACCTCTTTAAGTACACTTGTTTAACATTACCACCCGACGCGACCCCCAAAACATTGACGACACCACCAGAATTTGTATCTACTGTAAGCGTTACTCTAATCACCCTGTTCAAGCTTACTCGTGTTTCCTATTAACCAAACACACTCTTTTCTCCATCTGTACTGTACTCTAAACCTTTTTCCTTCTGATTTGCATACGAAATGTTTGCCTCGTGACCTGTAGTAAGCGAAGCAAAGTCCTCCTGGTCACTAGCAGGCAATGAGGCCCTCACCAGCTCTTAGAGATAAACGAATTTCAGGGTTACGGCGTTTAGCTAGATGAGACGAGTGTGTACTTAGCTCAGGGGAGTGGAGAGAGAGAGAGAGAGAGAGAGAGAGAGAGAGAGAGAGAGAGAGAGAGAGAGAGAGAGAGAGAGAGAGAGAGAGAGAGAGAGAGATAAGCCCTAGATAGTGACGATTTTAAGCCTTAACAGCTGTATTTTACCCTAAGAATTTGCTTTAGTTTCAGCCTTTTTTTTTACGAATTTTAAGACTTTTTATAACTAGTTGAAGGGAAGAGGGAGATATGAGGTCAAGTCTCCAGTGTTATTTCTCAACCTTAGTGACGTTTACCCCAACTATCTTCTATATGACTTTTATGACCTTGTATTAACCCATAAAACTCAATCAATTAAACACCAACGTTATATCTCTCTCTCTATATATATATTTCACCTGTATTCTTGATATATCTCCGAGTCATATATATAAATTGCCATAGAATATAAAGTTATAACGTTGATATATAAATGTTTTGCCGTATATCACATCAGGTGTTTAATGTTTAATCCTCTCTTTAGACCAGAGCACGAGTATATAAACACCTGCCGCCGAGGACTTGGGTTCGTCAACAATAACTGCACCAGGTGAGAAGAGAAGAGAGAGTAAGCCACGGGGGCCTGCCTGTTCCTGATGACGGCTGTGTTTACCTGTACCACACCTGTACCACACCTGGACCACACCTGTACCTGGGTCTGGTGATGGACATAATCACCGTGACACATCTACCTAAACACAGGTTAATGTCTTTAGGCAGGTGTTTCTATACGAGGTAATGATGTTTTTAGTTTAAATATCATATGAAGATTAGACCCATTGGAGTGTTTTACCTGAGGGTGGATTATCTTAATGCTTGGTTAGGTAAGGTTAGGTTAGGTTAAAACAGATCAAATTGGGTTAGGTTAGGTGAGGTAGAATGTAGTTTATGCAGACTCTAGGCCAAGTCACCATGCACACGAGTAATATTTTTGACACATATTTGCTCTCCTCTTCAGCTCGTGACCGAGAGTTACACTTGAGGCGGAAATGAAATTCAACTTGAGTTCACCCAAGGCCCTGCAGCTGCGGCGGGTCGAGAGGGCACCATGTATCAGAACCAGAAAGTAAGAGAAATGTCCCACTAATTGTAATATTATCTAGAATATATGTATAATTCACGAGATAGATAGTTAATAAGCAATGATAGGATGATTGGAGGTTGTATAATTAATAAGTGTGGTATAATTTCTTAACATAAGTATGTGTTGAGTGTGAGGATGTCCGTATGTGTGTCACTCTACACTTACGTCACTCTACACTTACTTCACTCTACACTTACGTCACTATGTCTCACTTGATTTAGTTTTGATAGGATAACAAATGGCGATGAAAGCTGAGAATGGTGACCAGACTAAACCATGCCCTTTGTTTCGTAAACCATACTAGTTAAAACGTGGTTTGTTATTAGGCTAACTAATTAACTTATTACCTGTGACCACTAAGGTATGCTAAGTACCTGGTTAAAGTGGTCATTAAGGTATGTCAATTCTTCTAGTATTTACTATATCATTCTGTACGTCAACACAATTATTCGAGAGTGTTAATCAACGCTTTCACACCTGACAGGTTGTGATGGAGTGCCCCCTCAGCCCCCTTCAGCCCCCTCAAGAGCCTCAGTGATATTAATGACCCATTTGGTGGTGAATTATTACCCAATTTGGATGTCCGGACCTTTATGTCGTCGCCTCCCTGCTGCTGAAGTGTGCTGGCAACCTTATATTCTCCTTAACTGTGAATCAAGTAGAAAACCTCCCCTTTTGACACTCGCCCTTGTCGTGAACATGACAGTCTCCCCTTCACCTACAGGCAAGTCTCCATTTTCTTCTCACCTCGTCTCTGGTACGGACAGATTGCACTCACAGAACGAAGAAACCCGGCATAACAAAGTTTAAAACTCGTTTCCTGGCTCGAATATTCTCCGCAAATAAGAAATGCATTAAATATTCCAACTAATATTATTGAAGCATAAACAGAAATAAAAACTCAAGACACACATTAAGCTGTTTAGTCATTTTTGGTTAACACATTAAACAGTATATGAAAATAATGAGTTTTTAAGTGAAACACAAAATCGAGAGTTAAATTCTGCCTCGGAGGAAACCATCCCAACTTGCGGAGGATGTGGGGGAACTCGAGTGAGAGGTAGTGGTCCACACGGTACTGGCTGAAGGCTTTTGGTGATGGCAGCAGACACAACGCACTTATACGTGTTAAACTTTTTTTAATCAACAAAAATATGAGAGTTGTTCTGACATATTTGTGATAATATTTTAAGTGTTGCTATGATTGTGACAAGTCTCGTAATATATATATAACATCGTCAGCTTTTTCTATGATTATTATTTTTATTAGTTCAAGATGGTTAATTATGTCACCGGTACATGTGTATTGACTTACGGACATATGTATACACGCTAATACACATATACACGCTCATGGATACACATACACAGATATATACGCATGAGTACACGGACATAAACACATGCTCGTGGACACACACACACACACACACACACACACACACACTGTAAATGACTGTCATCAATGTGTTTTTTCCTAGTAATTTAATTTCCACCCCTACCCCCAACCCGACAAAACACACACACACACACACACACACACACATTTTTCTTCACTTTGTTAGCTATATACTTGACCCATTGTTAATAGTGTAATAAATAACTAAAAAAAATTGCTTTTATTATTAACGTTAACAGATACTGAGGGCGTGACACTGCTACAATAATAATAATAATCCCTACTCGTATAGCATGCTTATGGCTTTTTGTGTTTACATATTAAAAAAAAAAGTAACCGAGTAAATGATGTTCTTGTTATCGCCTTGAATACATTGTATCGTCTCTCACCCGACAGATGTTACTTTCACCCGACAGATGTTACTCTCTCACCGACAGTGTCCATACATGTTTATATACAAGTATTTCTCTTTTATATATTTTCATACTGGAATATTGTATATTTTTGTACTTGAAGACTGGATGTTACTAATGTTTGGTAAATACAGTATATGAAGCTTGGCAGTTTGTGTTTTATTACCCCTTGTTAATATAATTCATTAAAACGTCATATATATTGTACCATAATATATTGTACTTGTTGTTAGTAGTTTAAGTTAAATAGTTATAGAATTATTGAAAACATAGACCTATAATATAAAAAAAAATACTCAACATGATCTAAATGTAAGGGATTTTTTTAACACATTCGTAACAAAGAAATTGATAAATTTTTAGTTTTAATTATTTTCAGATCTGTTGATTTTTTGTATGAAGTTGTTCTATATAACAGCAACGACCGCAAGGACTATTAGTATTGTAGGTAAGTCTGGCGTAAGTCTGGCGTAAGTCTGGCGTAAGTCTGGCGTTGAGAAGAATATCAAATGTTTCGGATTCATCATTGAGAGAAAACTTAAAAATATATATAACTTCTGGTGATATTAACTTGATCCAATTTACGTAAAGCCATTTTCATTCACGATCTCCTTCATAAATTTTAATATACATTTTATCAGTGTATTAAGTAATAAATCTCTTTTAATATTTTTCATAACTAACAAAAAACTTATACATTTGTGAATTTATTGATCAGATTAAATTTAAGCAGTTTGGCAGTGTAGGTGAGTGAAGATGGGCGAGGCTTTCAGTGTTTTTAATTGGAGTTAAAACCAAAGGGAGCCACAACAGGTAGAGGGCGGCCTTAAGGGAAGAGTGTGGAACAAAAGAAAAACACCTCAAGCTTAACCTCAACTAAGCTTACTCTTACCAGACGTTTCCCCTTGTAGTGTTCTATATACTTTTCCCTCTAAGGTTTGTGTTTACATTCCTTCAACCATGATTTTTTTTACCTTTTTATACTTTTTTACTTCAATTTTATACTTTTTTTTACCTCACTTTTATATTTTTTACCTAATTTTTATACTTTTACATATTTTTATATACTTTTTTTTACCTAATCTTTATTCTTTTACCTCAGACTTGTTTCTTCACAATCTCATCCACGTTTCAGGTCTGTAATTCAGGATCTAAAGGATTGTTAATTTTTTTTCCCTCATTTCTTTTGTTGGATTTTTTCTTTTATATAATCCTCACTAGACACTCCTCCTTGACCCTCTTTCCTACACCTCGTTTATTCTGTTTTTGTTTCTGTTTACATTCGTTATCTCGTGTTTACTCAATGCTGAACTCGTCTTCTTCTGCCTATTGCTTGATTCTTTTTCTTATATTTAAATGGAAGAAATTTTTGTTCGTGTATTTTACGTTTTTTTTGGTTTTATGTTAACCAATCCTAAGATGACACTAGGTTAGGTTAGGTTAGGTTAGGTTAGGTTAGGTTAGGTTAGGTTAGGTTAGGTTAGGTTAGGTTAGGTTAGGTTAGGTTATTTCTAGCACTGAGATTATGTTGCGTAACTTATCAAATTCGTCTCTCGGGTTAACGTCTAAATACAATTAATGAAGTCCACAAACAGTTCCTGACTAAAGGTGATCTTCAAGCATTTAGTAAATATGACATTAATAAACACGGACTCGGTGCCAAAACCTCACTCAGGGAAGGACTTTGATCTCCCTCCACATCCGCCTTCTACAGGAAACAACGTTAACAATTAAATTTATAATTACGATTGGCAGCCGGAGATCTAGGCTACAACACAACAGATCCGGCAGTGACATTAGACTTAATCTTGTGTGCTTCTCTGTTTCCACGGAGATCTGTTTATAACGGGACTTATCAAATATATCTTACACATTGTAGATGAACTGTACTATGCGACTTCAATCTAGAATTCAGATACTTACTGTTATGTCTATCTGTCAATCTATAACTTCGTCTGAGTTTCAATTTTCACCAATAAACATATTTGGATTTTAAAGACGGGTTATCTTAATTTTAGATCAGTCCCTTTGGTTTGTTTCATGGTGACGTTATTGTAAACACACTGAGGGTGCAAAGAGCAGGATCTGTGATAATGTGTTGACGTTTTACCACTTCTCGGGGCTTAAGGAGTCTCAGATTTAGGACTGGCCATTACACTTTGTCTTTAAGAACTGCCATTAGTGTTGGGTTAACGGTGTAAAAGCTACGCTAAAAAAAAATTTCCCCCCCAAACACATTGCTGCATTGTGATCCATTTTTCACCGATAATTGATGAATTCACATAAACCAGACCCAAAAATATGACTTTGTTAATACCACTTTGTACAAGCTGACAAACGTTACAATTAGCAAAGGCCTGACGTGAGTGTTTTAGTGTAATAAACATTGCTGGGAGAAGGATACTGTAATTTTATCCTTTTGACGTGTTGTTTTGACGTGTTGTTTTGACGTGATGTTTAACTGATAATTCGAGAATTTAGACGTAAGATGAGTTGCTATAAGTAAGACAATATCCTAGGTGATATATCCAACACAGTGAATTACCAGTTTGTACAGTCGCTTTGCCTAACCTATATAGATATGTAAACACTGTGACGTCATAAAGGTAGAGTTAGTGACGTCATTGTGTTTTGTGTAAATACTATGGGCTTTTATCGTAGTTCTTTACACACTTATTCGTATTTATGTTTGTTTTTAATTTGCATTTTTCCTTGTTTATTCTCTGTTTATAAAAGCACACGAACGAACTATAGGCATTTTGATATCACACACACACACACACACACACACACACACACACACACACACACACACACACACATATACATATACAATTCTAAAACTCATTCAGCCATGTCGCGTTATCCAGCAGGGAATACCACACTGGTCAAAAAAAAAATATATATATATATATATACAGTATAGTGAGTATCAAAAACTATTTACCTGTGAACTGTCGACGCTGTATGGCGGTCATCTGATACCTGCATAACTTTTCTATTGACAGACGTATATCACTGTAGCTGAAATGTATCTCGAAGTTCAGAATGATATAGATTTGTAATTAAATAATTTTTCTTCATTGTGACTTGAGACTAACTTAACAACTGGTAGGAATTCTGGCATTTTTAAGCTGAATTTTAAGCTGAGTTTATTATATGAGATGTTATTGGTAGTCAGGTGAGGTAATTTAACCCTGTGGGACAACTTGTGAAGCTCTTAGAGACAACTTCATAGAATAAAGAAGTTTTCAATATTGATTTTATCTAAATTTGTTCTATGTTAATGAACTGCTTTGATTATATACTGTATCTCTGTCTGTAGCTAGTATAGGGATGAGTCAGTTATATAACAGAATATTTTGTTGGAACAGAAGGTGAGGATTACATGTATCTAAGCGTTGATGTGTACAGCTTAAGAAAGAACTATTTACCTTAGTTTGGGTGAAGACGTCACGGAGAAGTTGAGCCGTCAGAAGCGCGCATCTTATATGAACCTCGTGAAGAACTGGCAAGCCCGTGGACCATAGGAGAGGTCAGCCAGTTAAACTATTGAGTCACATAGTTATTTACTTTCTCCGACGATCATAAATTATTGGGTGGGTAAGTCTGTTTTCCTCAACTATAGTAGTCAACTATTCTAACTTGAAGCTTGTATTGAAACAGGCGTACCGACTGACTAGATATACACACGGTTAGGTTTTCAGTATAATCCGCCAGAGTTTCAATATTCTTAGGCTGGACAGTAAACCACAGTTATTTTTCCAGTTTTTGGTGAATGTAGGCGTGGAATAGATGAGCCTTCCGACACACTCTCTGGGAAAGTTTTCAATAGTTGGCGGACCTGGAGAAGCCTGATCCTGAGTTTCCATTTATCATGACTGTGAAATATATCGTTCATCTCATAACCACTTCACAACATTCTAACTTTTGCTTCCCAACGTAACTAATCATTTATTATATATTCTACCTCTCAACTTAGGCCTACCTTAAGCAATGTCCTCACATTTAATCCAAATTTCCGATCATAGACCAATATTATACACAAATTTAGTTATTCATTTGTTCAGTTGTAGAATTTGTTTTTCACTGTTAATATAACTGAAGTTTAATTTAATTTTACGGTTATCTCACTTAACACTGCACACCAAACTTTTATTTTTTTATTTGATTTTTAATTCGTACATACGCGAATTTTTCTGCTCGTTATATAGTTTTTGTTAATTCGGGTGAACATTTTTCACTCTTATTTACCGGGATAATATATTTTTTAAAGTTTTTAATATTAGGTTCAGTTCTGCTCTAATCGTTTTCCGGTAAATACGAGTTATATTGTTTACTTATTATTTCCATTGGTATGTAAACACGGGTTAGGTGAGGTGAGGTGAGGTGAGGTCAGGTCAGGTCGACTAAAAAAACATTAATTTCTTTTTCACTCTTTCGTCCAGAAATTGGTGAGGAGACTTCGTGTTAAAGTTGATCTCACTTCAGTAGGGGGGGGGGGGGGGGGGGTCAGATGGCAGCAATAGGGCGCTTGCTCCTCTCCAGCTGACTGTAGGTGTCTCTTAGGGTCGAGTGATGTAACTTATAGGGTTAGATAATGACCCATATATATGTCTGGTTACATCTTGGGTGATTAATTGTATGTAAAACCCCAAAAGGTAGATTAATTGTGTATTGTTACCATCATACAAGGCGATGGTGGTAGTTAGTATATACAATGACTCCATCGTTGTTTTCACTGTGTTGCGGCGTAGTTGTTGAATACTGTACACGAGTAACAAAAGTGTTTATAAAAACAGAGCAGAGAGCAACAGGCAAGTTTATATGCATGGAGATGAGAAAATTTGGCCCAGGCGAGGATTTTATTTTCAAACAACACGTTTGTTGACAAACAAAATCAGAGAAAACAAGTTTGTGTTGCACTTGTATTTTGATGAAACTGAACACTTTTGTAAAACTTTTACCACCTACATGTAAAAGCACTATTCCGACTTTCATGGATTACTGATATTGGGATCATGTTCGGCTTTTATATACAGGATATATGTATACCATCCGTGGTGGTCCGGGCACCATACCCGGCACTCAGAGATAAGAATTGTTTATACTGTGTGTATATATATATATATATATATATATATATATATATATATATATATATATATATATATATATATATATATATATATATATATATATATATATATATATTTCATGTAAATCCACAATGAAATAAGATAGTTTGATATACAACGAGTACCTTGCCTCTGAAGATGTCTTGAATAAAGACGAAAGCTATACTTTGTTTCCATTTTCCCGTGTGATTTTATATATATATATATATATATATATATATATATATATATATATATATATATATATATATATATATATATATATATATATATATATAAAACTTGACTTATAGGAAAACCATTTAACATGTCATTTCCAAATACAAATTTATAACATTACAAAGATTTGCTGGGATCTGTAATGACAGCAGGTATTCATATCGAGTATAACAATTAATTATAAATACAGGCATATTGAATAATTATTATCACATATGTATTTCACAAATAATTCAAGTTAGTACATATTAAACCCCCCTGTTGCCACTTACTGTTATTAACATACATATATAAAGGCAGGACGGCACAGCCATAAGGCAAGTCCTTCAAAAGTTACCAAATAAAGTTTCAGTCGACAGTGAACAATGACTTGTATCCAACTATCGTAGACCAAACTGCGTCACAGGGGGCGGGCTGATATATGCGGTGAGGTTGGGCTCTACGAGGGGGTGCTGGCTGCTGGGACTTATGAACACGGGGTGGTCTGAGTCAGCGTTCACCCCGAGTAGTGTGGCTGGAAATGAACACTTGGTTGGCGGGCCATTTATTTCCCAGTTACCAGGGGCTTACACCTCTGTCATACCACTGAGGTAAACACAGGGGCTTGACCAGGAACCTCAGTAAGAACAACGTGGAAGAGATTTTGAGAGGGGAGAGGGGGGGAGGTATTGATGATCATAGCTTAATGTCATCAGAATATTAAGTCACTGTTGCTTTTGAATTTTATAATAATGATTACCGTACCGACAGTTTCCTCATATATAAACTAAAAAACTAAACAGTGAAATCAAAATAAGACTTACCATTAATGTTACTCACAGGAGAAGATAAACAACAGCGTATTTTTCATGGACTCGAGAAAACTTTCATCGTTTTCTGACCAGCGATAATTTTTTCTCCGAGTCCTTAGTCAGTTCCCCAGAGAGGTAGATGTAACCTTCTTTGTTTTTATTGATGGAGACTTCTGTATACACTAGCAAACATTACACGATTAAATATCCTAATTACGAAAACGGCATCAATACATTATAACATCAACATCATCTCGAGGGGGGTAGTGAATAGGTGTCCTTAATTAATAGAAGTCTCACCTGGTTAATCTATTCAGGTAGTCAACACACACCTGTTCACACCTGTTCACACTTGTATTTCAGTATTGAATTTGACGTCATTAGTTTATCAGGTAAATATAGATTGTGTAACCAAGTCAACCGTGATTAGTTACTGCAACACACACACACACACACACACACACACACACACACACACAGACACACACACACACACACACACACACACACACACACACACACACACACACACACACACACACTATTTTCTTCCGTCCCTACGCCCCTAAAAAAATCATCTCTCACCAAATTTTTCTCTCAAGGTGACAATTTACCTTTAAATTTATTACTACCAAGAGTCATATTAGTGTCCTGTTCACCATCACCCTTCACAATCTTCTCCCCGTTACACTCTCTCTAAAGTCCTTCCTCCCCCCCAATAAATAAAGACAAATATATTCTTCCCTATTTTTCGCTTACGCTGCGCCATATTTTACTCGATATCATTACTAACGAGGATGACAAGTCTATTTCAGTGAGTTAAAGAATATATCCTACACTATTTTATTTTATTTTATTTTTTAGTTCCTTTTTTTTTAATGTGTTTTTTTTCATTTCTTTGTATTAGAGGGATTTAGATTCACTCCCTTGAAATATTATATTTAAGTATTTATAACCGAATCCGTATTATTTGTGACTGAATTTATATTACGTAGTATGGGTTCAGTCAATAGTATAGTTAGGGTTCGGTTAAAAGTAATTCCGATTCAGTCATAAGTAGTGAGGGTTCGGTCATAAGTAGGGTGAGAGTTCGGTCATAAGTAGGGTGAGGGTAGGGGTGTTGGAGGAGGGTGGGGGGGAGGGGAGATAGTTCTTGCTGTACGATATATCTAGAAAGTTGTCCACAAAGTTTGGCATTAGGAACTCCTCACTATGTTTCCTTCCGGGAGCTGGTCAACTTCTCTCTCTCTCTCTCTCTCTCTCTCTCTCTCTCTCTCTCTCTCTCTCTCTCTCTCTCTCTCTCAGCATGATGGTCCGTAATCCTGCGGCTGAAGCATCGATTCTTAAAATAAATTCTTGTTCTTGTTCTGGAAGACGAAGGGGGAGCCGATAACACAGGCAGGCCCTTAACTTGTCGACCACAACTTGCTGATGTTCCTCTACTCTATCTTGCTCGTTCTGTGCCTCTTAAGGAGAACACTGAGAAGGATAAGAACGGTAGTGAAGTTTGAGCTGAAATTCCTGTAGTGACCGTAATCGTAGTTGGAGGAGGCGAGGCTCTCAGGGTCGTTTTCAATCTGTCTTGCTAACTTTCTTTCTTCCCATTTCCAGCAGTATGAGCCATGGACACAATACTCTTCTTCTCCTCTGCTTTCGTATAGTCTCTCCAGGTTCAAACGGAAGAGCCTTTTGTATTCTTGAAACGACATATCTCTAACAAGTCATGCATAAACATTCCCACACACTATTAATGTCTCTAACAACCTTCCTTAACAGTCAAACACAATGAAAGTACAGTATAAAGCGGCTTCATATTTACACTCTCAATTCTGGTACAGTATAATACATATACGTTTTTTGGCTATCACTTGAATCTTTTATAACGTATTAAATTAATACTGGTAAGTTGTATTTGTAGGAACAAAGTCTAATGTGATCTGAATCCATTAAACTGAATAGCATGTTCAGTAAGACCCTTAAAAATATTGTTCCCAAATCTTGAATCAACAAACAGATGATCACTAGAACGTAACACAGCCTGGAGTGGAGTTTTAAGGCTCCCTCTGTGTAGTCAATGTTAAGAGTCTTTGTACTCTCATATTCAATAACCTGTTATCTTATCCTCACTGTGTTTACATCTCGTGTATTACATGTTCGTTACTTGGCCATACATCCAGTACATTATTCTCTCTGTGTTTTCATAAATCATCGTTTTAATTTCCATCTGTATTTAACTTTTTGAGTATTGACACCTGGAATACTTTTATTTCAATGTTTTTATCTCAATGGTATTTTTTGTTCCTCTGTCAACTTTTTAATGATTTTTATTTGTCATATTTTAGGTTGAACTGCAGTCTTACAGCACAAGTCTGTCGACCTTTGATTTAGGGAGAGTTAGTGGCAGTATGTTCTGTGCATACGCTTTCCGTTCCATCCACACACACATACACACACACACACACACACACACACATTCATCAATTATTAAAGGGACGTGACAGCAACATTTGGTATACATCAGTATTATCAGAAATATAAATCTTTATGACCAGTAATTCCCCAAAATACAGTAAACTCACAAATTTTCATCCATTTTATTAATTTTTATGAGAAGTGAAAATAATGATTTGTTTTTACCGTAGCCTTTAAACAAAATGTAAACAGTGGGCAAAAACATAACCACTGAGGACATACGTGTTTCAACTCTTTTGTCTGATAATATTTGCATACAAGACCATTGAAAAAGAATGTTAATGTTTTAAATAGTTATATATTAAAATTTATGTATTCTTAATCATTGAAACCTTATTTATATGTTGGTATAATATTTGATCCTTTAGTTACAGCATAATTAAAATCCTTTAAGGTAAATTTTTGAGGAAGCAGACGGAATTAATTGTAATTTATTGATATATTTCACAGTTTGTATAATCCAGGAAAATTATACCCATAAGTCGATGATTATAGCTAAGATACCCAGATTATTTACTTCTATACATTATTATACATCTCTAAACCTTCCTCCTCTTCCTCCTCCTCCTCCTCTTCCTTCTATATCACCACAAATCCCACTCCCATAACTCCCCATTATCTCTCATTCGCAATCCCAGCATAGTGTCGCCCTACGCAGCCTCCCTTCCTCTCCTTCCCTTACTCTATCTCTCCCTCCCTTCCTCCCTTCCTCTCTCCCTCCCTCACTATCTCTCTCTCCCTCCCCTTCCTCTCCCTTACCCTCCCTCCTTCCTCCCTTCCTCTCTCCTCCTCTCTCTCTCTCCCTCCCTTCCTCTCCTTCCCTTACTCTCTCTCTCCCTCCCTTCCTCCCTTCCTCTCTCCCTCCCTCACTTCTCTCTCTCTCCCTCCCTTCCTCCCTTCCTCTCTCCCTCCCTCACTTCTCTCTCACTCACTCCCTTCCTCCCAATCCTCAGATCTGTTTTCACTCCTGTTACTTAAGCTTTTTCTACTCTCCCTTTGCACCCTCTTTAATCTAACTATATCCTTCCTCTACCCCCCCACTCACACACACCCCTAACCCTCGCTAACCTTATTAATGTCGTTAACGCGAACAAAAACTTTCTTTAGTGTTGAAGAAAAAAGAATAAAAAATAATAATTTGAGATGAAACAACTTACCTTTGACCTCTGACCTCTGAGGTTGTGGGATATGTTGTGAATTTGAGAGATCATGAAGGTTATGTGGTGGTGTGTGTATGTGATGCACTGCTTATATAATGTGGAGGCTTACACACACACACACACTCACACACACACTGATTATCTTCGTTCGTAAACTGGGATTCGGATGGATCAGAACGAATGGGTCGATGCTTCATTCAAACAGGTGACGTCTGACAGTAGACACACCAGTCAGTCTTACTCTGTACTGCTGTCGGGCACTACTGCTGACTGAGGGTTGCTGTTGCTACTAAGTACTGTTGGCTGACGCTGCTGTTGCTAATTGATACTGGGTTCCCCGCCGCCCCTGCGATGGCTCCTGGGGTCCTCGCTGTCCCTGTGAGGGCTCCTAGCGGCGAGGCCGTCCTTGGGAGGCCCCTGGGTAAGCCCCCTCAACTGGGATGAACCCTGAGGGCACCGACGCCTCTGGGAGGAATCCTGTGGACGCCAGGGACCCTGGGAGGGCCAATGGGAGAGTGTCTGGGGTCACTGCCACCCCTGAGAGGGCCCATGGGTTCGCCTCCGTCCCTAGGATGGCTTCTGGTGTCGGTGCAGTCACTGGGATGGCCCCTGGGGTCGCTGCCGCCTCTGGGAGAGCCCCTGGGGTCGTCGCCTCCCGTGAGAGGTTCCCTGAGGTAGCTATCGCTCCTAGAAGGGCCCCTGGGATTGCCGCCTCCCCTGATATGGCCCCTGGGGTCACTGCTATCCTGGCAAGGGCCCCTCAGGCTGCTGCCGTCCCTGTTTGAGCCCATGGGGTCGCCTGAGCCCCCGAGAGGGAACATGGGGACGGCACCGTCCCTGGGATGGCCTCTGGGGTAGCTGCCGGCGTTGGGATGGCCCCTTGGGTCGCTGCCGCCCCTGGGAGGTCCCCTGCGGTGGCTACCACCCCTGGAAGGGCAACTGAGGTTGACGCCGCCCTTGGGGGGGCTCCTGGGAGTTCCGCCTTCCCTGGCAGGGCCCCTGAGGGCGCTGAGAGCCCTGAGAGGGCCCCTGGAGGAGCTGCATCTTGTACAGCAAATAGGAAGGCCCCAGGGAGTACTGTCCCCGTAGGGTTCCAGGGAGCAGTTGTTTTTGCACCATTCAAAGCAATGTGAGATATGACGTTAAATAAATAAATACACCGCCCAACGCTTTTCCAGTATCATAGCCTCATGAACAATGTAAAGGAGAATAAATATCCAACAGGAAAACATAAGTTGGGGTGTTGTGCTGACTGACTGCTCTGTTTTCCTATTGGCTAACTTTGGTATTTTTACATTTTAGTCCACCAATCACAGTTAAGTAAGGGATTGCGTGACGTATGCAATATGTACGACAAAACTACCAAGGAAGCTATAGGGCTCATGGGAAGTGGCGCCTCTGGTAGGGCCCCTGGGGGTTCCGACGTCCCTGGAAGGGATCCTGTGGTCGCCGATGATCCTGGGAGAGCCTCTGGGGTCACCGCCATCCCTGCAGGTGCCCCTTGGGTTGCTGCCGTCCCTAGGAGAGCTCCTGAACTTGGCACCGCCCCTGAGAGGGCCTCTTGGGTCTTTGCTGACCTTGGAGGGTCCTCTTTTAGCGCGGCTGCCCCTGGGATGGCCCCTGGGGACGCTGCCGCCTCTGGGAGAGCGCCTAGGGTCGTCGCCGCCCCTGGGAGGTCCCCTGCGGTAGCTACCACTCCTGGAAGGGCCCCTGGGTTTGCCGCCGCCGTTGGGAAGGATCCTGGGAGTTCCACAGCCCCTGACATGGCCCCTCAGTGCGCTGACTCCCCTGAGAGGGCCCGTGGTGGATAGCCGCATCTTGTACAGCAAATGGGAAAGCGCCAGGTGGCACTGTCCCCGTAGGGTTCCAGGGAGCAGTTGTTTTTCCACCATTCAAAGCAATGTGAGATATGACGTTAAATAAATAAATACACCGCCCAACGCTTTTCCAGTATCATAGCCTCATGAACAATGTAAAGGAGAATAAGTATCCAACAGGAAAACATAAGTTGGGGTGTTGTGCTGACTGACTGCTCTGTTTTCCTATTGGCTAACTTTGGTATTTTTACATTTTAGTCCACCAATCACAGTTAAGTAAGGGATTGCGTGACGTATGCAATTTGTACGACAAAACTACCAAGGAAGCTATAGGGCTCATGGGAAGTGGCGCCTCTGGTAGGGCCCCTGGGGGTTCCGACGTCCCTGGAAGGGATCCTGTGGTCGCCGATGATCCTGGGAGAACCTCTGGGGTCACTGCCATCCCTGCAGGTGCCCCTTGGGTTGCTGCCGTCCCTGGGAGAGCTCCTGGGTTTGGCAATGCCACTGAGAGGGCCCCTGGGGTCGCCGCTGCAACTGAGAGGGCCTCTTGGGTCTTTGCTGACCTTGGAGGGTCCTCTTTTAGCGCGGCTGCCCCTGGGATGGCCTCTGGGGTCGCTGCCACCTGTGTGAGAGCCCCTAGGGACGTCGCCGCCTCTGGGAGGTCCCCTGAAGTAGCTACTACTCCTGGAAGGGCCCCTGGGTTTGCCGCCGCCGTTGGGAGGGATCCTGGGAGTTCCGCCGCCCCTGGGATGGCCCCTCAGTGCGCTGACTCCCCTGAGAGGACCCTGGTGGGTAGCCGCATCTTGTACAGCAAATGGGAAAGCGCCAGGTGGCACTGTCCCCGTAGGGTTCCAGGGAGCAGTTGTTTTTGCACCATTCAAAGCAATGTGAGATATGACGTTAAATAAATAAATACACCGCCCAACGCCTTTCCAGTATCATAGCCTCATGAACAATGTAAAGGAGAATAAATATCCAACAGGAAAACATAAGTTGGGGTGTTGTGCTGACTGACTGCTCTGTTTTCCTATTGGCTAACTTTGGTATTTTTACATTTTAGTCCACCAATCACAGTTAAGTAAGGGATTGCGTGACGTATGCAATATGTACGACAAAAGACCAAGGAAGCTATAGGGCTCATGGGAAGTGGCGCCTCTGGTAGGGCCCCTGGGGGTTCCGACGTCCCTGGAAGGGATCCTGTGGTCGCCGATGATCCTGGGAGAGCCCCTAGGGTCGTCGCCGTTCCTGGAAGGTCCCCTGCAGTAGCTACCGCTCCTGGAAGGGTCCCCGGGTTTGCCACCGCCTTTGGGAGGGATCCTGGGAGGTCCGCCGCCCCTGGGATGGCCCGTGAGTGCGCTGACTCCCCTGAGAGGGCCCGTGGTGGGTAGCCGCATCTTGTACAGCAAATGGGAAGGCGCCAGGTGGCACTGTCCCCGTAGGGTTAAAGTTAGCAGTTGTTTTTGCACCATTCAAAATAATGATAGATATGACGTTAAATAAATTCACCGCCCAACGCTTTTCCAGTATCATAGCCTCATGAACAATGTAAAGGAGAATAAATATCCAACAGGAAAACATAAGTTGGGGTGTTGTGCTGACTGACTGCTCTGTTCTCCTATTGGCTAACTTTGGTATTTTTACATTTTAGTCCACCAATCACAGTTACGTAAGGGATTGCATGACGTATGCAATATGTACGATAAAACTACCAAGCAAGCTATAGGGCTCATGGGAAGTGGCGCCTCTGGTAGGGCCCCTGGGGGTTCCGACGTCCCTGGAAGGGATCCTGTGGTCGCCGATGATCCTGGGAGAGCCTCTGGGGTCACCGCCATCCCTGCAGGTGCCCCTTGGGTTGCTGCCGTCCCTAGGAGAGCTCCTGGATTTGGCACCGCCCCTGAGAGGGCCCCTGGGGTAGCTGCCGCCCCTGAGAGGGCCTCTTGGGTCTTTGCTGACCTTGGAGGGTCCACTTTTAGCGCGGCTGCCCCTGGGATCGCCCCTGGGGTCGCTGCCGCCTCTCGGAGAGCGCCTAGGGTCGTCGCCGCCCCTGGGAGGTCCCCTGCGGTAGCTACCACTCCTGGAAGGGCCCCTGTATTTGCCGCCGCCGTTGGGAAGGATCCTGGGAGTTCCACAGCCCCTGACATGGCCCCTCAGTGCGCTGACTCCCCTGAGAGGACCCTGGTGGGTAGCCGCATCTTGTACAGCAAATGGGAAAGCGCCAGGTGGCACTGTCCCCGTAGGGTTCCAGGGAGCAGTTGTTTTTGCACCATTCAAAGCAATGTGAGATATGACGTTAAATAAATAAATTCACCGCCCAACGCTTTTCCAATATCATAGCCTCATGAACAATGTAAAGGAGAATAAATATCCAACAGGAAAACATAAGTTGGGGTGTTGTGCTGACTGACTGCTCTGTTTTCCTATTGGCTAACTTTGGTATTTTTACATTTTAGTCCACCAATCACAGTTAAGTAAAAGATTGCGTGACATATACAATATGTACGACAAAACTACCAAGCAAGCTATAGGGCTCATGGGAAGTGGCGCCTTTGGTAGGGCCCCTGGAAGTTCCGACGTCCCTGGAAGGGATCCTGTGGTCGCCGATGATCCTGGGAGAGCCTCTGGGGTCACCGCCATCCCTGCAGGTGCCCCTTGGGTTGCTGCCGTCCCTGGGAGAGCTCCTGGGTTTGGCAATGCCACTGAGAGGGCCCCTGGGGTCGCCGCTGCCCCTGAGAGGGCCTCTTGGGTCTTTGCTGACCTTGGAGGGTCCTCTTTCGGTGGGGCTGCCCCTGGGATGGCCTCTGGGGTTGCTTCCACCTGTGGGAGAGCCCCTAGGAACGTCGCCGCCTCTGGGAGGTCCCCTGAAGTAGCTACTACTCCTGGAAGGGCCCCTGGGTTTGCCGCCGCCGTTGGGAGGGATCCTGGGTGTTCCGCCGCCCCTGGGATGGCCCCTCAGTGCGCTGACTCCCCTGAGAGGACCCTGGTGGGTAGCCGCATCTTGTACAGCAAATGGGAAGGCGCCAGGTGGCACTGTCCCCGTAGGGTTCCAGGGAGCAGTTGTTTTTCCACCATTCAAAGCAATGTGAGATATGACGTTAAATAAATAAATACACCGCCCAACGCTTTTCCAGTATCATAGCCTCATGAACAATGTAAAGGAGAATAAATATCCAACAGGAAAACATAAGTTGGGGTGTTGTGCTGACTGACTGTTTTGTTCTCATATTGGCTAACTTTGGTATTTTACATTTTAGTCCACCAATCACAGTTAAGTAAGGGATTGCGTGACGTATGCAATATGTACGAGAAAAGACCAAGGAAGCTATAGGGCTCATGGGAAGTGGCGCCTCTGGTAGGGCCCCTGGGGGTTCCGACGTCCCTGGAAGGGACCCTGTGGTCGCCGATGATCCTGGGAGAGCCCCTAGGGTCGTCGCCGCCACTGGAAGGTCCCCTGCATTAGCTACCGCTCCTGGAAGGGTCCCCGGGTTTGCCACCGCCTTTGGGAGGGATCCTGGGAGGTCCGCCGCCCCTGGGATGGCCCGTGAGTGCGCTGACTCCCCTAAGAGGGCCCGTGGTGGGTAGCCGCATCCTGTACAGCAAATGGGAAGGCGCCAGGTGGCACTGTCCCCGTAGGGTTCCAGGGAGCAGTTGTTTTTGCACCATTCAAAACAATGATAGATATGACGTTAAATAAATACACAGCCCAACGCTTTTCCAGTATCATAGCCTCATGAACAATATAAAGGAGAATATATATCCAACAGGAAAACATAAGTTGGGGTGTTGTGCTGACTGACTGCTCTGTTTTCCTATTGGCTAACTTTGGTATTTTTACAGTTTAGTCCACCAATCACAGTTAAGTAAGGGATTGCGTGACGTATGCAATATGTACGACAAAACTACCAAGCAAGCTATAGGGCTCATGGGAAGTGGCGCCTCTGGTAGGGCCCCTGGGGGTTCCGACGTCCCTGGAAGGGATCCTGTGGTCGCCGATGATCCTGGGAGAGCCTCTGGGGTCACCGCCATCCCTGCAGGTGCCCCTTGGGTTGCTGCCGTCCCTGGGAGAGCTCCTGGGTTTGGCAATGCCACTGAGAGGGCCCCTGGGGTCGCCGCTGCAACTGAGAGGGCCTCTTGGGTCTTTGCTGACCTTGGAGGGTCCTCTTTTAGCGCGGCTGCCCCTGGGATGGCCTCTGGGGTTGCTGCCACCTGTGGGAGAGCCCCTAGGGACATCGCCGCCTCTGGGAGGTACCTTGAAGTAGCTACTACTCGTGGAAGGGCCCCTGGGTTTGCCGCCGCCGTTGGGAGGGATCCTGGGTGTTCCGCCGCCCCTGGGATGGCCCCTCAGTGCGCTGACTCCCCTGAGAGGACCCTGGTGGGTAGCCGCATCTTGTAAAGCAAATGGGATGGCGCCAGGTGGCACTGTCCCCGTAGGGTTCCAGGGAGCAGTTGTTTTTGCACCATTCAAAGCAATGTGAGATATGACGTTAAATAAATAAATACACCGCCCAACGCTTTTCCAGTATCATAGCCTCATGAACAATGTAAAGGAGAATAAATATCCAACAGGAAAACATAAGTTGGGGTGTTGTGCTGACTGACTGTTCTGTTCTCCTATTGGCTAACTTTGGTATTTTTACATTTTAGTCCACCAATCACAGTTAAGTAAGGGATTGCATTACGTATGCAATATGTACGACAAAACTACCAAGCAAGCTATAGGGCTCATGGGAAGTGGCGCCTCTGGTAGGGCCCCTGGAAGTTCCGACGTCCCTGGAACGGACCCTGTGGTCGCCGATGATCCTGGGAGAGCCCCTAGGGTCGTCGCCGCCCCTGGAAGGTCCCCTGCAGTAGCTACCGCTCCTGGAAGGGTCCCCGGGTTTGCCGCCGCCGTCGGGGGGGATCCTGGGAGTTCCGCCGCCCCTGGGATGGCCCGGGAGTGCGCTGACTCCCCTGAGAGGGCCCGTGGTGCGTAGCCGCATCTTGTACAGCAAATGGGAAGGCGCCAGGTGGCACTGTCCCCGTAGGGTTAAAGTTAGCAGTTGTTTTTGCACCATTCAAAACAATGGGAGATATGACGTTAAATAAATACACCGCCCAACGCTTTTCCAGTTTCATAGCCTCATGAACAATGTAAAGGAGAATAAATATCCAACAGGAAAACATAAGTTGGGGTGTTGTGCTGACTGACTGCTCTGTTTTCCTATTGGCTAACTTTGCTATTTTTACATTTTCGTCCACCAATCACAGTTAAGTAAGGGATTGTGTGACGTATGCAATATGTACGACAAAACTACCAAGCAAGCTATAGGGCTCATGGGAAGTGGCGCCTCTGGTAGGGCCCCTGGGGGTTCCGACGTCCCTGGAAGGGATCCTGTGGTCGCCGATGATCCTGGGAGAGCTTCTGGGGTCACCGCCATCCCTGCAGGTGCCCCTTGGGTTGCTGCCGTCCCTAGGAGAGCTCCTGGATTTGGCACCCCCCCTGAGAGAGCCTCTGGGGTAGCCGCTGCCCCTGAGAGGGCTTCTTGGGTCTTTGCTGACCTTGGAGGGTCCTCTTTCGGTGGGGCTGCCCCTGGGATGGCCCCTGGGGTCGCTACCGCCTCTGGGAGAGCGCATAGGGTCGTCGCCGCCCCTGGGAGGTCCCCTGCGGTAGCTACCACTCCTGGAAGGGCCCCTGGGTTTGCCGCCGCCGTTGGGAAGGATACTGGGTGTTCCACAGCCCCTGACATGGCCCCTCAGTGCGCTGACTCCCCTGAGAGGGCCCGTGGTGGATAGCCGCATCTTGTACAGCAAATGGGAAGCTTGGTGGCACTTGCACTGTCGTAGAGATTGAAGGCGATTGTTTTGCCGCTAAAACAATGATGATATGACGTTAAATAAATACACAGCCCAACGCTTTTCAGTATCATAGCCTCATAGACAATGTAAGAATAAATATCCAACAGGAAAAACATAAGTTGGGGTGTTGTGCTGACTGACTGCTCTGTTTCCTATTAGCTAACTTTAGTATTTTTTACATTTTAATCACCAATCACAGTTAAATGAGGGATTGCGTGACGTATGCAATATATTGCGACAAAACTACCAAGCAAGCTACTCAGGGCTCATGGGATGGCACCTCTGGTGGGCCCTGGGGGTTCGACGTCCCCTGGAAGATCTGTAGTCCGCCAGTGGTCACTGGGAGCCTCTGGGGTCACCACTGCCATCCCTGCAAGGTGCCCCTTGGGTTGCTACCGTCCTGGGAGGCTCCTGGGTTTAGCAGGCACCACTAGAGAGGGCCCCTGGGTCTTCGCTGCAGCCCCTAGGAGGAGCCTCTTGGGTCTTTGTTGACCTTGGAGGGTCCTCACCCGGCATGCCCCTGGGATTGCTTTCCTGGGGTCACTTTGCCACCTGTGGGAGGCCCCTAAGGGACATCGCCGCCTCAGGAGGTCCCCTGAGTAGCTACTACTCTGGGAGGCCTGGGTTGCCACCACATGGGTGGGAGGGATCCTGGGAGTTCCGCCGCCCCTGGGATGGCCTCAGTGCGCTGACTCCTGAGGAAGGACCCCTGAGTGGGTAGCCGCATCTTGTACAGCAAATGGGAAGGAAGCGCCAGTGGCATGTCCCATGGGGTTCCAGGAGCATTTGTTTTCCACCATTCAAGCAATGTGAGATGTGAGGCGTTAAATAAATACACCGCCCAACTTTCCAAGTATGCAGCCTCATGAACAATGTAAGAATAAATATCAACAGGAAAACATAAGTTGGGGTGTTACTGTGACTTCAGCTATTCTGTTCTCTATTGGCTAACTTTGGTATTTTACATTTTAGTCCACCAATCACAGTTAAATGAGAGTTGTGTGGCCGTATACAATATCTCGAGAAAAGACCAAAGGCTATAGAGCTCATAAATGGCGCCTCTGGTAGGGCCCCTGAGGGGTTCGACGTCCTGGAAGGGACCCTGTGGTCGACGATGATCCTGGGAGCCCTAGGGTCGTCGCCGCCCATGGAAAGATCCCCTGCTGTAGCTACTACTCCTGAAGGGTCCCGGGTTTGCCACCGCAGCACAGGAGGGATCCTGGGAGGTCCACGCCGCCCATAGGATGGCCTTGAGTGCACTGACTCTGAGAGGGGCCTGCTGTTGGGTAGCCACATCTTCCTTTTAACCAAATGGGAAGGCGCCAGGTGGCACTGTCC
>NW_024737435.1:0-15000 GCF_018991925.1 Homarus americanus
ATATTTGTTTGATGTATCTCGTACATGAGGAGCTTTTATTGCGCCTTTCAATTGATAAATAATCGCCTTTGTATTTGTTACATCATATTTATTTTATGTAATACAGATTCGCATATAATCATGTTTTTGATATGCATGTAAAATATGATGAAATTTCTGTGTTGTTATAATGATCAAGGGCATAATTTTCATATCTACTAAGAATGATATTCTTCCCTGAGAACTTCAGTACCACGTCATCTTCACCAGGAGAGAGGAAGAGAGAGAGGGGGTCCAGGGTAACAACACCAATGAAAGAAGTGGGAAATCATTTGTTTATTCGTAATAGTTTTTTTATTTACTACTACTTCCAGAATTGAAAGTTAGAGGAAATGTGGATAACATCCTCAGGTAAGGGACATTATAACCAAGAATACTCACAGGTGTGTAGTTCATGACCTCAACATTGCTGGTGCTGCAATATTTCATTTAGTTTTAACACTGAATCGTTGGGAAGGAAATTGAAATTGGAATACTTTACTGACAATAAAACTATTACATCAAAAGGACAGGATAGTATACTACTCCCAGCCTCACCTTTGCCATCCCCTTCTGGGGCTTACAAAAAGTTATAAATGTTATAACAATACAATAATTAGTTTTACATCAATGAAATAGTTCATTGTGACATGAACACTGTACTACATTAAACGAAAACATAATGTAATTCTACACAAAGTTAAATGTCATTTCCTTGGAACAAAATTTTTAAACATTGCAAGAATTATTTTAATCTTTCCATTATTAATCAGCCACCAAACTTGTTTCTTTAAAGAAGTGATCTCACTGATCCTGTGTGGTTGGATTTGTTCACATCCTAATACATAATGTTGTAGTGTATGAGCATCCCTCAGATGACACAGTTGACCCGCCCCTCCAGTAATATTTGTATCCCAATCTTAGTCTCATTATAACAGTATCAACAGAGGGTAAGTTAGTCCCGTAAGTTACATTGGTGTTTTGCAAAACATACAAATAGTGATGGAAACTCTCGCTACATATGGCAATTACTTCTCTTCTTGCTTTTTCCCATTCCTCTCTTTTTCTTTTCATTTCCCTCTTTATCTTTCTAATACTTACATTACTACAATATCTATATACATCTTTTCTGCAGCTTTTTTGGTCAATTTGTCAGCCATTTCATTTAAATGAATCCCCACGTGTGATGGATCCATACAAACTGCACAGTACATTCCATTTCTTGTATTACTATGACCAGTCGTTTACAGATAATAACAATATGAAATTTTCATGGATTTTTACTCTGCAAAGCTTCCAATGCACTTTTACTATAGCAACCTGAAGTCCTTCACAAATTGCGTGTAGTTCAACCAGCGTGAATGAGGTTCATCTGCATAACACTCATTGATAAAATATTCCCTTATAAAAACACCACATCGCGCTTGACCGTTACTTAATTCTGATCCATCACAATATTTGTGTACAGTGTTTCGCCTGGTAAGACTATTAATTCTCTCTAAAAATATATTTCGTAAATAACTTGGATGCCAACCTTCTATTTTCCCCTCAAGCTGTAAAATATCTACTGCAATGCATCCTTCCTGCCATGGTCTAACCTTAAATAAATTTGTAATAAAATCCAATATTTATCTACTCCATACTCCATCATAATATTATACAATAGCCTTGCATACTTAGACACATTGCCAAGATCTGTTCTTTCACTTAAACACATTATTGTACTGGACAGCCTATTATCTCCTCCTCTCCTAATGGTCCTAAGAGTAGCGGCTACAGCAAGATCCTTTACTCTATGTTCTATACATGATAGATCTAACTCTATTCTCATTATTTCAATTCTAGTGTTCCGTTGACACCTTAAAACAATTCGCATGGCCTCGTTTTGTATCACTTCAAGCTTTTGAATAAGTTTCTTACTATACATTATAAGGATGGGAGTTGCATAGTCACTAACTGAACGTATAGTGCTGATATAAACCATCCTTAAAATAGGAATACCTGCGCCATTTTCCTCCCATGCCAAAGCTCTTAAAGGTCTTAATCGTCCTTTACATGCATTTTCAAGGTATTGCATCTCATGTACTTTACTGTTGGGCTTATACCCAATGTACATCCAAAGGAATTTGTAAACATCAACGCCTAGCTTAATCCATTCAAAAATAATCCCCTTGTTCATAATTTCTGACCTGATATTTAGTTTGTTCATTGTTAATTACAAGGCCCACTACAACAAAGTGTTCTCAATGCGTCTAAAGCCTCTTGCATGTTTCTCATGCCTTTACACTGTAAAAGTATATCATCAGCATATATTACAACCTGTGTGTCTCCAGGAAATTCGTAGCGAGCCAATATGTTCATCAATATGTTAAAAAGAGTGGGGCTAAGTACACCTCCCTGTGGAGTCCCCAACTCCATCTCTCTTTCTTCTGAGTACCAACCCTGAAACAATACTCTAGCCATTCTGTTACTCAAGTAATCCACAATCTATTTCAGCAACTTCCCAGAAACCCTTAAATTAATTAGTACCTCAAGTATGACTTCTTTATTTGCCCTATCAAAGGCCCCTTTTAAGTCTACAAAAGTCCTACATGTAGCCTCGGTGTTATTCAAACACTTTACATCACAGTCTGCAGTACTTCTCCCTTTCATAAATCCATGTAAATTGGGCGCCAAGAGAATTTTCACTTTATACAAGAACGTGTTTAATACTATTCTTTCCAGTATTTAACTAAAACAAGAGGTCAAGGATATTGGACGAAAATCTCCATTGTTCATTGTTATTGTTACAATTACTGCTTTCTTCCACTTAAGAGGGAAACAACCTCCATTATAAGATATAGTAAACAAGTCTAACAGGGGCCCTTCTCTAATACCAGCCAGACAGTTAAGGATATCGTATGTTATTCCATCATCACCGGGTGCCGTAGACTTTCCCTTTTTAATCGCTTATAATAACTCGCCTCTCGTTATAGGAACACATGTATCATCCTCCAGTGCAGGGGTCACCAAACTTTTTTCACAGTGGGCCGGATAACTGAAAGAATGACGAGCGCGGGCCGCATAATCATTCTGTTCAATACTTGCAAGCCAGAACGAAAGCTCTGGGAAAAAAGACGAAAAACTAAGTTTAGCATTCCATGTTAATCATGGGTGAGTGGCGTGCAATGCACAAAAAACAAAGACAACCAACATATTTATTTACTAAAAAGTTATCAAAGAAGGCGACGTTAGCAAAAAGATAGTTACATCAGATCTAGTGTGTACGTTTTATCAAGCAAATTCAAGTACCGTCGGCGGGCCTGATGAACTGACGTCGCGGGCCGGATCCGGCCCGCGGGCCGTAGTTTGGTGACCCCTGCTCCAGTGTACACTGACTTTGCACTAACTCACTCCTAAGTCTACTCTTACTTTGTGGCGAACAGGGAAGCAACTTGGATAAGTCTTCCGCTGCTAGTACACAGCCTTTCACCACCAAGACTCCTGCTGTGGCTCCTCGTGGGTTTACAAAAGGAAAAATCTTGTCTAACAAATCTGCTGACTTTTTTTTAGGAAAGTCCTCGAGGTAGTAGATCATGACGAAAATTACGATGTTGTTTATTTAGACTTTAGCAAATAGTTTGACAGAGTACCACATCAGAGGCTTCTGAGAAAAGTTAAGGCTCATGGTATCGAGAGGAAAGTTTTAAATTGGATGAAATCATGGCCGACCGATAGAACGCAGAGGCTCAGCGTAGATGGTGTTAAATCTGAGTGGGGCGGTGTAACCAGTGGGGTTTCCCAGGGGTCAGTACTGGGCCCACTCTTGTTATCTACATAAACGATCTAGATACTGGGATCACTGCGGATAACACCAAAATAACGCGGCAGATTAATTCACGGCAGGTTGCAAATGCACTAAAGGAGGATTTAAATAAACTGCAGGAGTGATCAGAAAAATGGCAAATGAAATTCAACACCAACAAGTGCAGCGTACTTAATATTAGAAGAACAAATACTGTCAATGTATCTGTATACATTGACAGTAGAGAAGTCGAGTTGTGAAAGAGACTTAGGGGTACTTGTAAGCCCGGACCTACTGCCTAGAAAACAATGCGTTAATGTTCGAAATAAGGCAAACAGAGTATTGGGTTTTATATTTAGAAGTATAAGTAATAAGAGTGCAGAGGTCATATTGCAACTATATCTTGCGCTAGTCAGGCCGCACCTCGATTATGCGGTTCAGTTCTGGTGCCTTTATTATAGAAAGGACATCAAAGCACTGGAGTCGGTGCAGCGAAGAATGACGAAAGTGATTCCGTGACTTACAAAACTTCCATATCAAGATAGATTAAAAAAACTAAATTTGCATTCCCTAGAAAGACGAAGAGTGCGGGGAGATATGATATAAGTATTTAAGTGGGTGAAAGGAATCAATAAAGATGATATAGATAAAGTTCTTATATTATCCGAGCAGGATAGACTCGTAGCAACGGATTTATGTTGGATAAGTTTAGGTTTAGGAGGGAAATAGGAAGGAAATGGTTCACAAATCGGGTGGTAGCAACTTTGTAGCAAGTGCTGGAATGCTGGGAAGTTTTAAAAGGATGATATAGAGTGGTAGTTACTCTTGACAGGAGCTGCCATGCACAGGCCAACCGGCCTATTGCATGGCAGTTTAATGCATGTTCTTAAGTTCATATGTTCAACACACAGTAACTGGGTGTCTCGTGGGCCTAGACTAGACCAGCAGGGGATGTCGGAGTAGCAGTGAGCCCCTGTGGGACGGCGCATAGGCCCACTGGCATGTGGACACGTCCTGGTGCCTACCAAACACTGTCCCACTGCCTTGCAGAATAACCTTGGTAGGTATAAGGCTACGGGAGTAGCTCTAACAAGACCACTACGATGATATAGGCGGAAGAGGTGACCAACATGGGAACCCAAGGAATACACTGGCGACGAAGGCAATGCATGATGGACAGGCTACTAAGGCGAAACCCAACAAACTGGGCTAACGGCAGTCCATTGCGAATCTCCCTCTCCCCAGTCGTTGCAACACTTGCACCACTGGATCAGGAAAAGAGAGACCCAAGCTGTGTGGTTGCAGTCAGTGCTCCTGCCTCAACCACATAAATCAACTCACACACAGCCATCATCCAATACATCATACCTCTCATCATCATCAAATCCTTGTACCCCCAAAATTCCTCTGGCGACGGACGAGTGGTGACGGGGATAGGCAGAGATAACTGCCGGGAGTGTGTCATAACTCTGCAATGGGCGGCACAGATAAGAGGATCGTTTATTCAATGGGATGTAGGCAGCAGTGCAATCCAGTCCTATCTGTGTAACGGATCAGCCCTTTCGGGGAGCTACTATGCTCAACCACATGGGGTTAAAACGTGCCCTAAACATAGCCTGCCTAAAAAAACAACATTAAGTGGCCAACCGCACCCAGTAAGGTCAACCTTATGCGGTCGAAAGCACAATCAAAATCACAGATCCAAAAAAACAACAACTATACAACCTCTTATGGTCGCTGCAGGGAATGTCAGGACTCTTCCGAATACTGGCAATAATGAGCGTCCTGAAAGAAGAACCGCCATTGTGATAAAAGATCTGGGTAGGTATAACATCGACATAGCAGCCATTAGTGAGTCCCGGCTCCCAGACGAGGGTCGACTCACAGAACGGGGGACTAGGTATACCTTCTTCTAGAAGGGTAAACCTGCTGCAGAGAGAAACCAAATTTATGGAGTTGGCTTTGTCATCCATCAACGCATCTTACATAGGCTAACTGAAATGCCTATCGGGATCAACGAGCGACTCATGACGCTCAGAGTCCCACTAAATCACTCACGTCATGCGCTTTTCATCAGTGCATACGCCCCAACACTGGATGCAGAGGATGACATCAAGGAGGTTTTACGCCGAACTCGACAGAGTGCTGACCTCTATCCCCAGAGAAGATAAGGTTGTGCTCCTAGGTGACTTCAATGCCAAAGTTGGCAGAGATGCTGACATTTGGCAGGGATACATAGGGAGAAATGGACTAGATTTGTGTAATCCAAACGGCCTACTCCTCCTCAGCAAGCGTGCTGCACACAACCAATACCTTGTTTAGGCAGTCCGACAAGTTCAAGGGTTCGAGGCAACACCCACGATCCAAACACTGGCATCCCATTGACTACTTCATTGTTAGAGTAAGAGATCGCCGAGATGTCCTCATCACCCGTGCCATGCGTAGCTCAGACCACTGCAACACTGATCATCGGCTCGCCAGAGCCAAGCTCTCACTTCACGTCGCACCAAAGAAGCGAAGGCAGCAAGCCTCCAAAAGATGTTTTAACATCAAGCGTCTGGAGGATCCATCGGTAGCACATGCTTTCAGAGAGCAGCTCGAACATGGGATGATAAACAACCCAAATCCCAGTGCCGAATGGGTTATTCTCGAAACTGTCATGAAAAAAACCTGCAGAGGGACCTTCGGCCAGATCGAAAGACTACACCAGGACTGGTTTTATGAAAATGACCCGGCATTCAATGTACTCGTCAATGACAAATGTGCTGCTTTAACTGACTGGCAGAACAACCCCCATTCTCGGACCAAAGCTGATACCTTCCGCAAGAAGGAAGTGGTGTCCCAGAACGAACCTCGCATTCTAAAGAACGACTGGTTTAAAAATAAACATCTGAAACACAACAAATTACAGATCAGCACAAGATGCGGTCATTTTTCAATTAACTAAAACATTTTATGGGTAAATCATTCATGACACAGTCCCCCTCCGCTCATCCGAAGGTAACTTCAGAATTAAAGTCGATGAGGGGCTTTTTCAGTGATGGAAAGAGCACTACCTTTCAATGCTTAACCGAAACACCGATGTGGATGTCCTGATTATCCAGCAAGACCCTTAGCACCCGGAGCTGACCCACCTCAGCTGTCCTCCATCCCTGGATGAAGTAGCTACTACCGTCAAAAAGATGAAAAATAACTAAGTCCTCAGATGGAATCCCAGCCGAGGTGTATAAAGCAGGAGGACGGGCCGCTGATAACCAGCCATCTCCACTCTCACCTGGAGAATAAATGGGAAAAGGAGGAAATCCTCCAAGCACTTAAAGACGCCTCCATCGTCAATATTTATAAGAACAATAGAGAGTGGTCAGACTGTGGACACTACAGCGGATCTCACTGCTGTCCTTGTCTGGCAAGATTATCGCCCGAGTCCTCCTAAGCAGACTTCTTCCTGAGGCAGAAAACTTCCTCCCAGAATCTGAATTTGGCTTAAGACCATCACGTGGCACCACTGACCTGATCTTTGTTGCCCTTCAGATACAGGAAAAGTACAGAGAACATCGTCGTGACGTATAAATGGCTTTCATCGACCTAACCAAGGCCTTCGACTCGATCAACAGAGAAGCCCTCTGGTGGACCCTCAGCCGTTTTGGCTGCCCACCAAAATTCATCGCCATTGTGAGGCAATTCCTCGATGGCATGAACGGCAGTGTCCTGCACAATGGCACGCAGTGTCAGTTCTTCCCCCTTCCAAAAGGGGCTAAAACAAGGATGTATACTGGCGCCATCTCTCTTTTCTATCTTCTTGGCTGCCTTCCTTACTCGTACCAGCGCCAATTTAGCCGGCGTGGTGGACAAGGAGTACTGGATGAAGGGTCTATTCAACATAAAAGGAGTCCATGCAAGAACAAAGGTGTCAGCAACTTCCTGTACTGAACTTCAGTATGCAGACGACCTCACCTTATTCGCTCACACTGAACGCGACCTACAGGAGATCCTGAATATTTACACGGATGCGTATGCACACTTTGGCCTCGAGGTGAATGTACGTAAGACTCAGATTCTCTTTCAGCCGGTCCCCCGGGTCAGCCACACCTCCTCCATCCATCCAGCTTAACGGTACTACCCTCTCTAATGTTACTCACTTACAGTATCTCTGCTCCCACCTGTCTACCACCGCGGATATCGATGAAGAGATTCAGCATTGGATCAGATGTGCATCTCAAGCCTTTGGTAGACTCCTTAACCGTGTCTTCAGCTGTAGGGAGCTGAAATTATCTTCAAAGTTGAACATGTATCGATCAGTGGTCCTCCCCACCCTTGTTATGTCAGCGTGACTTGGCTCACTTACAGGAAGCACCTCAAGGCACTTGAAAACATTCACCAACGTAGTCTACGTTCCATAATCTGAATTCGCTGGGAAGACAAGAAATCAAATGCCAGTATTCTTGCTGTCACCAATTATAGAAGCATCGAGGCTACCATTAGCCATGAACAAATACGCTGGACTGGCTATGTTACCCGCATGCACGACAGTAGACTGCCAAAGCAGCTACTTTACAGTCACCTAACGAGTAGCATACGTAACGCTGGCGGACAACTGAAAGGGTATAAGCATAGTCTTAAAACAAACCTGAAAAAGTGCCAAATCGACCCTTTATCTGGGAGACGATTACTCCACACCGAAACGCTGAGTGAAGCACCGTACAAGATGGTATCAGTACTTTCGAGTTAGCCCGACTGCATAGCGAGGCAGACAAGCGCCAACGCCGGAAAGACACTACCGCCGCACCTCCCGTACTAGATGTAACTCCCGACATGTGCAACGTCTGTTTTCGACCCTGCCGGTCCCATATCGGCCTCTTTAGCCACCTTAAAACTCAACAACCTAGGTAACATCCTTAATAACTCATATCATTGTATCATAGCTGGATGATCGTCATACTCGATTCCGAGTGATAGCAAAGTATTAGTAGCTGTTTTTTTGCTCGTAACAAGGCTAATAAAGTACTTGGGTTCATACAAAGGAGTGTTAGTTACAAGACTAGCGAGGTCATCCTAAAACTGTATCTTGCTCTTGTGAGACCACACCTGGATTACGCAGTTCAGTTCTGGTCACCGTATTACAGAATGGATATAGAATCCTTGGAAAGAATTCAGAGGAGAATGACAAGACTAATCCCGGGCATTAGGAACCTTGAGTACAGAGACAGGTTAAAGCATCTTAATTTGCACTCCTCGAGAGACGTAGAGCGAGGGGCGACCTGATAGAGGTGTATAAGTGGAAGACAGGGCTAAACAAAGGGGACATTACAAAGGTACTCAAATTATCCAACCAGGAGCGAACTCGTAACAATGGTTTTAAATTAGACAAATTTAGATTTAGGCGTGAAATAGGTAAACACTGGTTTGGAAACAGAGTAGTTGATGAATGGAACAAGTTACCAAATATCATCATTAACTCGAATTCGCTGAATTGCTTCAAACATAGGTTAGATGCTCATATGAGCAATAGGGGTTGGGTGTAAACGGAACTGCCCAGTATGGGCCAATAGGCCCGCTGCAGTTTCCTCCATTCTTATGTTCTTATGTTCTTATGTGTGTGTGTGTGTGTGTGTGTGTGTGTGTGAGGACCTATCAAATATCTGAAATTACGTAAACTACTGCACAATAACTGTGTGACCTAATGACAAATGTTTAGTGTAATTGCAGCCAGATGTAGCATATGAACCCAATTCTTCATTTTGAATGAATATTCATGAATATATTGCAAAACAAAATGTTACGAACCACGCCATCTATTGTCCTGATCTACCTACCCAGCACCACGAGCAACGCCATCTAGAGACGAAACACGAGTATGACTAGTCTTAGTTACCACTCCTGGGTTTCCCTTCTCCATATCCTGGTTGTTGCGTCACCTCCTACAAGTCTTCTTCATCAGCTCCAGTTCGATGAGAGTTCAGTTCACTCTGGGAAGTGACCACAGGATCACCTATCCTGGGAACCTACGGACAGTGACTACCTACCGTCTTCTACAATACTCAGCCTTACTCGTCAGCCATCTCAGCTCCGCACTTAAGTATTTGTTATCTTATATTGCCTCCCCCACCTCCACCTTGCTTCAAAATTGTTGTATGTTGTATAACTATGTATATCCTGTTAATGTTTAGGTTAAGTATGGTTAAGGGTAAATTATAGAAAGCTGAATATTTTGTTAAGGAATTTATGGTACTTTATTATACACAACAAAAACTCGCATCCTTTGTCTACCCTTTTATAGTCCGATTGTCTTTGTTTTTTTTATTGTTGTTGCCTGTTGGGATCTGGGTAGACGTATAACTATATTCTAAATCCCCAACTCGTAACAAAAAACAAAGGCAACAGAAATGTGAAATAATTAATTCATTTTCATAACTGATCGTTAAAGTTTTGAGAGGTAAATAAATATTTGGCGATGAAGTACGAAGTATTAAATATATATATAAATCAATTACATCTGCCATTATGGTAATTATAACACGAATTATAGGTGAAATGTGCCTGCTTAATATCTGGTTATCCTTTGTCGAACTAATAATCGACAATTGTTCGGCAGAAGTCTCTGCACTCATCGTTAGGTAACAACATTTTCAGTTGCTACCTATCTTATTAATGACGTCAACATTAGGCGTTACGTCCACCAATCTAATCAGTCAAACGACTTCAACTGTGAAAGGTGGATCAGGAGATATGCCGAACGGGTGTTTCAACTGATTTGGGTATGTATGGAAATTTCAGATTGAATCGGGATAAAAATAATATCAAAGATATTTATTTTTATATAAATGATATGACAATGCAAATATTATGATGTAAACGTAGGTTATAAAGTTTATGAGTGTATGTCATAGTGTTAATGGAATACCAGGTTATAACACAGGAGATCCAAAAACAATATTGTGTCTATTTTCAGAATGGAGATCAAGCCCCCGACTGACTACTAGGGATGAGGATGGCGCCATAATAGTAGCAATCCAAAACGATCTGGTCGCCAGTACTAACCACGGCCAAATTCATTTGTGGTGGCCAAATCGCATGAGGTAAATTAACTTGACATATGAACAAGACAATAATGATAAAATACGATTTAGACCGTATTTGTCGATATACCGTAGCCATAAAACATCAAAAAGCTTATTAAACAATTTCAAATAAAAGTCCTTTAAGATTATTACATAATATTAAAACTTATTTTCAAGTATTATTCTACAAACTTAATATAAATGTAATAGATTGATTATATATATATATATACAATCAACACCTCAACCCGCCAGGATTCGAACCCACGGCCCACAAGCCTATGACTGTGACCGGGGAACGCTAACAGCTGGACCACCAGGATACTAAAAGCAGTCCTAGACTTTGTTATATTTCATACAAAGCCTGTTCAACGAGCTTATGGCGCCGTGAACCTCTAATGGGGACCACCCGTATCACGTAGGTGGTCAGAGTAACGTTTTACCAAATCCGGCTTCGAAACACGAGGATCCATATATATTTCATTAGCCCAATAAAGCACGCGGACTTCTGCATACAATCAACACCTCAACCCGCCAGGATTCGAACCCACGGCCCACAAGCCTATAACTGTGACCTGGGAACGCTAACCACTGGACCACCAGGATACTAAAAGCAGTCCTAGACTTTGTTATATTTCACACAAAGCCTGTTCAACGAGCTTATGGCGCCGTGAACCTCTAATGGGGACCACCCGTATCACTTAGGTGGTCAGAGTAACGTTTTACCAAATCCGGCTTCGAAACACGAGGATCCATATATATTTCATTAGCCCAATAAAGCACGCGGACTTCTACATACAATCAACACCTCAACCCGCCAGGATTCGAACCCACGGCCCACAAGCCTATGACTGTGACCGGGGAACGCTAACCGCTGGACCACCAGGATACTAAAAGAAGTCCGCGTGCTTTATTGGGCTAATGAAATATATATATATATATATATATATATATATATATATATATATATATATATATATATATATATATATATATATATATATATTATATATATATATATATATATATATATATATATATATATATATCATATGATATATACTATTATATAATATATATATGATTATATATATGGAGTATATATATTCCCCATTATTTATATTATATATTATATATGATATATATATATATATATGATTATATATAATATAATATATATATATATATATATATATATATATATATATATATATATATGCCAATATATATATATATATATATATATATATATATTATTATATATATATATATGTAATATCCAGAAATTTCAGAGTAATTTCAAATGCCCCGCCATGAGTGATACTGAGCGTTCAAGGTCATCTGAGGGGAGGGAGCGCTGCCTGCTCGTAGCGAGAGATTGCGGAACTAGGCCTATATGATATTAAATGTGATTTACCGAATTAATAATGATGCGATTCATGAAGTTAAGGGACTATTATTAAATTTGAAATTATTATAGATCGTTTAGCAGTCTGAATAATGTTACGGGTGTCCCAAGGAGTTATTAGTTAGGCGGTAAATATATCACGTAGGACCAAGCTAACGCCTTGGGGAGACGCGACGCTGGCTAGGCCCAGTCCCGGAGAGCATTCACACAGACAAGACGTTCCGCGCGTCCATCAGAAATAGTCACGTGGCCTAGTCACCTGTGCTGCGCTATTGCAGTATAACAAGTAAGTCTCATTCGATCTCAGACAGGGTTAGATAGGGCAGTGATAAAGTAAACTAGAGCTAACAGTGAGTTCATTTCAGGGTTTCCGTCAGAACCCACTTGATTGGAGTTGACTGGAGTTGACCGGAGTTGACTGCGAGAGATTGACTGCCGTTGATGATTGAGGGTGGCGATTGTCGCCATTGGACCGATCAGTGTAGGCCTGTCACTGTTTAGCGGGGTAGCAAAGGATCTCTTGAGTGAACGAGTGCTCCCGACAACTAACACGACACGGGACCAGCATCAGCAGTGGGTGATCAGTTCTTACCACTCCGGTGCACAACCCCACATGTCCCGAGCAGCTAGTGAAACCCTCTTGCTAACGGGAAGCTAAAGTTTCTCTCAACTGCACAAGGTCTGATTGGCTCACTCTCTTCCTGCCCATGGACGCACTGGGAGTACACTGAGGCTATCTGAGTATATTAATGGTCACACACTGAGACCGTGAGTCTAGGACTCTAGGAGATACCTAGAGGAACATTTTATCTTCCTTATCACGGGTGTAGTTAACACCATTCCTCAGACTGATATTATCTTGACGTGTGTAGTTTAATATTTCTTAAATAATTTTGATAGTAGTGTTTTTTGAATGTTTGTGCCATTAAGTGGAACCAGAGTGATACTGTGATTTGATTCTTTTAATGCCTCTAATTCTTCATAATTCTGATCTCAGGTATAACCTTGTTCCCCAGAGCAGTGGTTAGGTTAGGTTAGGAAGTGTACACCTGTTGGGGTGCTATAATTTTGTTGAGTGATATTATTTTGCTGAAAGCCCTTAAGGCCTATTCATTGTAGAGTAGTTAATTTCTTATTTTTTAATACCATTTCCTAAGTGACTGATATTATTTTGTGAAAGCCCTTAAGAGGCCTGTTTCATGTGTGCAAGCAACATTTATTAATACTTCAAATTTATTGTTGCCTGTGTTTCTAATAATTTCTATGTCATTTATAACTTTTATTCCCCAGAGTAGTGTTTTAAGTTTAAGTTAAGAGGTGCGCATATTGGTGTACCATTATTTGATTGTGTTTGTAGTGTTGGAGGGAATATAAGTGTCTAAATTTTACAGTGTGTCTCATTCATCCCAGTCACAGACGCTATCCTTCCACGGGTCACGGACAGTTCATTTTGTGTAGTAGATTTAAGTGTTCTTGTGCTGGTTCGGGATTTTTCTCAAAGGGGCGCTTCCACTGCCTTTACCATCTATTAAATTTTAATAAACCCCAAGTCAAGTGAGAAATTAAAGTCCAGCAAATTCCGACCGGTTACAAATGGTAGCAGAGCGTAGTTTTTAATGTCGTGACTGATAGTACTGTGGTTGGGATAATGAACGCCATCATGTGTTGGTTAGCAATGGTAGGGATTGAACTCGCACTGATGCTCATCCTTGTGCCCGGACTGAGTTGGTTAGGCTTGACAATAGAGATGTGTATGAGGAGGAAGAGAGACGGCCGCGGGACCTTGGTACAGCTGAGAGAGGAGTTCGGAGACCTAAAGAGGGATTATCAAGCACAGGTAAACAGGTTCAAGTGGGAGTCTCAGGCACACATTCAACGGTTCAGGGAGGAAACAAGGGGTGAATGTCAGGCACACGTCCAGCAGTCAAGGAAGTGTGAGGTCCAAGTGGGAAATATAGGGGTACGTAAGTAGTTCAGAGAGGTTGATCGAGCCCTCCAGCTGAGAGACAAGACGAAGCCGACCGATTACAGTTTAGAGTGCATGGTAATGAGAAAAGGCAGGTTGTAGGGGGTGAGTTGGAGGAGTTGTGAGTAGGGCAGAGGGGATTGGAGAGATGGTTAGGTCAGAGATGTGCGTTGAGTAGTGGTTGCTGTCATGAGCGGGATTGAGTTGCTGTCATGAGCGGGATTGAGAGTACGGTTGTAATGTCCAGGGCCTCACTAAGATGGACTGGTACATTGTCAGAGGGTTGGTCTGCCGGCATGAGGTTCGGAGACGTGGACTGAGTATTTTTTTGACACTGGTACCTCTTAGCTCAAGGGCCAGGCAAAAGGAGAGCATGTTTGTTTTGGACTGAGTATTGTTTTGACACTGGTTCCTCTTAGTTCAAGGGCCAGGCAAAGGAGAGCATGTTGGAGATGGACTGAGTATTTTTTTTTGACACTGGTTCCTCTTAGCTCAAGGGCCAGGCAAAAGGAGAGCATGCTTGTTTTGGACTGTGTATTTTTTTTGACACTGGTTCCTCTTAGTTCAAGGGCCAGGCCAAAGGAGAGCATGTTTGTTTTGGGCTGGTATTAATTTTGACATTGGTTCTCTAGTTAAGGGCCAGGCAAAAGGGGAGCGTGATGTTCTGGTTGGATTGAGTTGGGCTAGGAAGAAATGGAGTTGCTAGCTGCGGGTGGAATAGTACAGAGTTGAAGGTGGGTTCTAAGTTGTTCTCTCAGCACATGAG
>NW_024737436.1:0-9422 GCF_018991925.1 Homarus americanus
GTTACGTATTGCTATATTTTAACCTTAATTAAACGACATTTAACGTTAGTTTAACGGCATTTAACGTTGGTTTAACGCCATTTAACGTTAGTTTAACGGCATTTAACGTTAGTTTAACGCCATTTTACGTTAGTTTAACGCCATTTTACGTTACTTTAACGCCATTTAACGTTAGTTTAACGTCATTTAACCTTAATTAAACGTCATTTAACGTTAGTTTAACCTCATTTAACGTTAGTTTAACCTCATTTAACGTTAGTTTAACGTCATTTAACGTTAGTTTAACGCCATTTACTGTTAGTTTAACGCCATTTAACGTTAGTTTAACGTTATTTAACCTTAATTAAACGCCATTTAACGTTAGTTTAACGCCATTTAACATTAGTTTAATGCCATTTAACGTTAGTTTAACGCCATTTAACATTAGTTTAACGTCATTTAACCTTAATTAAACGCCATTTAACGTTAGTTTAACGCCATTTAACATTAGTTAACGATATTTAACCTTAATTAAACGCCATTTAACGTTAGTTTAACGGCATTTAACATTAGTTTAACGCCATTTAACGTTAGTTTAACGCCATTTAACGATAGTTTAACGCCATTTAACGTTAGTTTAACGCCATTTAACGTTAGTTTAACGCCATTATCGTTAGTTTAACGCCATTTAACGTTAGTTTATCGGCATTTAACGTTAGTTTAACGGCATTTAACGTTAGTTTAACGCCATTTAACGTTAGTTTAACGTTATTTAACCTTAATTAAACGCCATTTAACGTTAGTTTAACGCCATTTAACGTTAGTTTAACGCCATTTTACGTTAGTTTACCGCCATTTAACGTTAGTTTAACGCCGTTTAACGTTAGTTTAATGCCATTTAACGATAGTTTAACGCCATTTAACGTTAGTTTAACGCCATTTAACATTAGTTTAACGTCATTTAACCTTAATTAAACGCCATTTAACGTTAGTTTAACGCCATTTAACATTAGTTTAACGATATTTAACCTTAATTAAACGCCATTTAACGTTAGTTAACGCCATTTAAAGGTTAGTTTAACGCCATTTAACGTTAGTTTAACGCCATTTAACGTTAGTTTAACGCCATTTTACGTTACTTTAACGCCATTTAACGTTAGTTTAACGTCATTTAACCTTAGTTAAACGCCATTTAACGTTAGTTTAACGCCATTTAACGTTAGTTTAACGCCATTTAACATTACTTTAACATCATTTAACCTTAATTAAACGCCATTTAGCGTTAGTTTAACGCCATCTAACTTTAATTAAACGCCATTTAACGTTAGTTTAACGCCATTTAACGTTAGTTTAACGCCATTTAACGTTAGTTTAAAGGCATTTAACGTTAGTTTAACGCCATTTAACGTTAGTTTAACTTCATTTAACGTTAATTTAACGCTATTTAACGTTAGTTTAACTTTATTTAACGTTAGTTTAACTTTATTTAACGTTAATTTAACGCTATTTAACGTTAGTTTAACTTTATTTAACGTTAATTTAACGCTATTTAACGTTAGTTTAACTTCATTTAACGTTAGTTTAACTTCATTTAACGTTAATTAAACGCCATTTATCGTTAGTTTAACGCCATTTAACGTTAGTTTAACGCCATTTAACGTTAGTTTAACGTCATTTAACCTTAATTAAACGCCATTTAAATTTAGTTTAACGCCATTTAACGTAAGTTTAACGCCATTTATCGTTGGGTTTAGCTTCATTTAACGCTAATATAACGCTTTCATTTAACGTTAGTTTAACCCCATTTAACGTTATTTAACGCCATTTAACGTTAGTTTAACGCCATTTAACGTTAGTTTAACGCCATTTAACGTTAGTTTAATGCCATTTAACCTTAGTTTAACGGCATTTAACGTTAGTTTAACGCCATTTAACGTTAGTTAACGCCATTTAATGTTAGTTTAACGCCATTTAACGTTAGTTTAACGCCATTTAACGTTAGTTTAATGCCATTTAACCTTAGTTTAACGGCATTTAACGTTAGTTTAACGCCATTTAACGTTAGTTTAACGCCATTTAACGTTAGTTTAACGCTATTTAACGTTAGTTTAACGCCATTTACCGTTAGTTCAACGCTACTTACCGTTAGTTTAACGCCATTTAACGTTAGCTTAACGTTATTTAACCTTAATTAAACGCCATTTAAAAGTTAGTAACGCCATTTAACATTAGTTTAACGCCATTTAACGTTAGTTTAACGCCATTTAATAGTTTAACGTCATTTAACCTTAATTAAACGCCATTAACGTTAGTTTAACGCCATTTAACATTAGTTTAACGATATTTAACCCACTAAACGCCATTTAACGTTAGTTTAACGCCATTTAACGTTAGTTTAACGTCATTTAACGCTAATTTAACGCCATTTAACGTTAGTTTAGCGCCATTTAACGTTAGTTTAACGCCATTTACCGTTAGTTTAATGCCATTTAACGTTAATTTACTGCCATTTAACGTTAGTTTAGCGTCATTTAACCTTAATTAAACGCCATTTAACGTCTGTTTAACGCCATTTAACGTTAGCTTAACGCCATTTAACGTTTGTTAAACGTCATTTAACGTTAATTTAACGGTATTTAGCGTTAGTTTAACGCCATTTAACGTTAGTTTAACGTCATTTAACGTGAATTTAACGCCATTGAACGTTAGTTTAACGCCATTTAACGTTAGTTTAACGCCATTTAACGTTAGTTTAACGCCATTTAACGTTAGTTTAACGCCATTTTACGTTAGTTTAACGCCATTTTACGTTAGTTTAACGCCATTTAACGTTAGTTTAACGCCATTTAACGTTAGTTTAACACCATTTAACGCTAGTTTAACGCCATTAACCTACCAAACGCCATTTAAATTTAGTTTAACGCCACAACGTTAGTTTAACGCCATTTATCGTTAGCTTTAATCTTCATTTAACGTTAATTTAACGCCATTAACGTTAGTTTAACGCCATTTAACGTTAGTTTAACGCCATTTAACGTTAGTTTAACGCCATTTAACGTTAGTTTAACGCCATTTAACGTTAGCTTTAACGACATTTAACGTTAGTTTAACGCCATTAACGTTATTAACGGCATTTAACGTTAGTTTAACGCCATTTAACGTTAGTTTAACGTTATTTAACCTTAATTAAACGCCATTAACGCTGGGTTTAACGCCATTTAACGTTAGTTTAACGCCATTTAACGTTAGTTTATCGCTACTTAACGTTAGTTTAACGCCATTTAACGTTAGTTTAATGCCATTAACCGATATTTAAATGCCATTTAACGTTAATAAACGCCATTTAACGTTAGTTTAACGCTATTTAACGTTATTAACGTCATTTAACGTTAGTTTAACGCTACTTACCGTGTTAGTTTAACGCCATTTAACGCTAGTTTTAACGTTATTTAACCTTTAATTAAAACGCCATTTAACGTTGGGGCTTAACGTTATTTAACCTACCGTTCATTTAACGTTAGTTTAACGTTCTAACGTTAGTTTAACGCCATTTAACGTTAGTTTAATACCGCCATTTAACGTTAGTTTAATTATTTAACGTTATTAATGCCATTTAACGATAGTTTAACGCTATTTAACGTTAGCTTAACGCCATTTAACGTTAGTTTAACTCCATTTAACGTTAGTTTAACGTTATTTAATTTAATGCGGCGACCATTTAACGTTAGTTTAACGCCACGCACACGCTATTTAATGTTAGTTTAATGCCATTTAACGCGTTTAATGCCATTTAACGATAGTTTAACGCCATTTAACGACAGTTAAAACGCAATTTAACGTTAGTTTAACGCCATTAAATTCAGTTTAACGTCATTAACGTTAGTTTAACTCCATTTACCGTTAGTTTAACGCCATTTAACGTTAGTTTAACGTTATTTAATCCTTAATAAACGCCATTAACGTTATTAACGCCATTTAACGCCATTTAACGTTATTTAACGCCATTATTAACATCATTTAACCTTACCAAAACGCCATTTAATTAGTTTTAACGCCATTAAAGGTTAGTTTAACGACATTTAACGTTAATCGCTACGTTAGTTTAACGTCATGTTACGTTACTTAACGCCATTTAACGTTAGTTTAACGTCATTTAACCTAATTAAACGCTATTTAACGTTGTTTAACGCCATTTAACGTTAGTTTAACGCCATTTAACACATTTCAACATCATTTAACCTAATTAAAACGCCATTTAGCGTCAGTTTAACGCCATCTAACCTTAATTAAACGCCATTTAACGTTAGTTTAACGCCATTGAACGTTAGTTTAACACCTCATTTAACGTTAGCTTAACGTCATTAACGTTAGTTTAATGCAATTTAACGTTAGTTTAACGCCATTTAACCTTAATTGAACGCCATTACCGTTAGTTTAATGCCATTTCACGTTAGTTTAACGTTATTTCACCTTACTAAACTCCATTAACGTTAGTTTAACGCCATTTTACGCTAGTTTAACGCCATTATCGTTAGTTTAACGCCATTTTACGTTAGTTTAACGCTAACAACGTTAGTTAAACGTCATTTAACGTTAATTTAACGCTATTTAACGTTAGTTTAACGCCATTTAACGTTAGTTTAACTTCATTTAACGTTAATTTAACGCTATTTAACGTTAGTTTAACTTCATTTAACGTTAGTTTAACTTCATTTAACGTTAATTTAACGCCATTAACGTTGGCCGCAACTTCATTTAACGTTAGTTTAACTTCATTTAACGTTACTCAAACGCCATTTATCGTTAGTTTAACGCCATTTAACGTTAGTTTAACGCTACTTAACGTTATTTAACGTCATTAACCTAATTAAACGCCATTTAACTTTGCAGTAGCTTTCAACGCCATTTAACGTAAGTTTAACGCCATTTACGTTAGTTTAGTCATTTATCGTTAATTTAACGCTTATTTAACGTTAGTTTAACGCCATTTAACGTTAGCTTAACGCTATTTAACGTTAGTTTAACGCTATTTAACGTTAGTTTAACGGCATTTAACGTTAGTTTAACGCTATTTAATTTAGTTTTAACGTTATTTAACCTTACCAAACGCCATTTAACGTTAGTTTAACGCCATTTAACGTTAGTTTACCGCTAATAACGTTAGCTTAACGCCATTTAATGTTAGCTTCAATGCCATTTAACGATAGTTTAACGCCATTAACGTTAGTTTAACGCCATTTAACGTTATTAACGACATTTAACGTTAGTTTAACGTCATTTAACGTTAGTTTAACGCCATTTACCGCGTTAGTTAACGCCATTTAACGTTATTTTAACGTTATTATCCTTAATTAAACGCCATTTAACGTTAGTTTAACGCCATTTAACATTAGTTTAACGCCATTTAACGTTAGTTTAACGCCATTTAACATTAGTTTAATGTTTACTAACCTAATTAAACGCCATTTAACGTTAGCACGCCATTTAACATTAGTTTAACGATATTTAACCTTTAATTAAACGCCATTTAACGTTAGTTTAACGGCATTTAACGCTAGTTTAACGCCATTTAACGTTAGCTTAACGTCATTTAACGTTGCTTGAATGCCATTTAACGTTAGCTTAACGTTATTTAGCCTTAATAAACGCCATTAACGTTAGTTTAACGCCAATAAACACAATTTAACGCCACTAACGTTAGTTTAACGCCATTTAACATTAGTTTAACGTCATTTAAATTTAATAAACGCCATTTAACGTTAGCTAACGCCACTTAACATTATTAGTTTAACGATATTTAACCTTAATTAAACGCCATTTAACGTTAGTTTAACGGGCATTTAACGTTAGTTTAACGCCATTTAACGTTAGCTTAACGCCATTTAACGTTAGTTTAACCCATTTTACGTTACTTTAACGCCATTTAACGTTGGGGTTTAACGTCATTTAACCCACTAAACGTCATTTAACGTTAGTTTAACTATTTAACGCTGGGGTTTAACGCTATTTAATTAGCTTAACGTCATTTAACGCGGTTTTAACGCCATTACCGTTAGTTAACGCCATTTAAATTAGTTTAACGTTATTTAACCTTAATTAAACGCCATTTAACGTTAGTTTAACGCGCTTAACATTAGTTTAACTTCGCCTAACGTTAGTTTAACTTAATTTAACGTTAATTAAACGCCATTTATCGTTATTTAACGCCATTAACGTTAGTTTAACTTCATTTTACGTTAATTTAACGCTATTTAAATTAGTTTAATTCTTCATTTAACGTTAATAACTTAATTTCTAACGTTAATTAAAACCCGCCATTATCGTTAGTTTAACGCCATTTAACGTTTGTTTAACGCCATTTAACGTTAGCTTAACGCCATTTAACGCTAGTTTTCATTAACCTTTAATTAAACACCATTTAACTTTAGCTTAACGCCATTTAACGTTAGTTTAAAACGCCATTTATCGTTGAAGGTTTAACTTCATTTAACGTTACTTAACGCCATTTAACGTTAGTTTAACACCATTTAACGTTAGTTTAACGCCATTTTATCGCTTAACGCCATTTAACGTTAGTTTAACGCCATTAACGTTAGTTTAACGCTTAACGTTAGTTTAACGCCATTTAACGTTGGGGTTTAACTTAATTTAACGTTAATTAAACGCCATTTATCGTTAGTTTAACGCCATTTAACGTTAGTTTAACGCCATTTAACGTTAGTTTAATCGTCATTTAACTCCACTAAGTTCATTTAACTTTAGTTTAATGCCATTTAACGTTAGTTTAACGCCATTTATCGTTAGTTTAACTTCATTTAACGCGACTTAACGCCATTTAACGTTAGTTTAACGCTATTTAATTTAGTTTAATTACGTTAGTTTTAATGCCATTAATTGTCAATATTAACTATTTGTTAGTTTACCATTAACGCATAGTTTAATTATTTAACGCGTTAGCTTACACGCTTAACTTATTAACGCCATTTACCCGTAAGTTTAACGGCATTTAACGTTAGTTTAACGCCATTTAACCAAAGTTTAACGTCATTTAACCTTAATTAAACACCATTTAACGTTAGTTTAACGCCATTTAACCTTAATTAAACACCATTTAACGTTAGTTTAACGCCATTAACGTTAGTTTAACGCCATTTAACGTTAGTTTAATGCCAATTAACATAGTTTAACGCCATTTAACGTTATTAACCCATTTAACGACAGTTTAACGCCATTTAACGCTAGTTTAACGTCATTTAACGTTAGTTTAACGCCATTACCGTTATTTATCCATTTAACGTTAGTTTAACGTTATTTAACCTTAACTAAACGCCATTTAACGTTAGTTTAACGCCAGCTTAATACATTAGTTTAACGCCATTTAACGTTAGTTTAACGCCATTTAACATTAGCTTAACGTCATTTAACCCAATAACGCCATTTAACGCTACTAATGCCATTTAACATTAGCTTCAACGACATTTAACCCAATTAAACTCCAATTTAACGTTAGCTTAACGCATTCTAACGATAGTTTAACGCCATTTAACATTAGTTTAAAGCATTTAACCTCTAATTAAACGCCAAACGATATTTCAACGCCATTTAACATTAGCTTTAACTCAATTTAACGTTAATTAAACGCCATTTAACGTTAGTTTAACGCCATCTAACGTTAGTTTAACGCCATTTAACGTTATCAACGCCATTAACTTTAGATTTAACGCCATTTAACGTTATTTAACTCAATTAAACGATATTTAACGTTATTAGTTTAACGCCATTTAACGCAGCTTTAGCCATTTAACGTTAATTTAACGCCATTTAACGTTATTTAACGCCATTTAACGTTAGTTTAACGCCATTTAACGATAGTTTAACGCCATTTAACCATAAACGCCATTTAACGTTAAAGTTTAACGCCATTTAACATTAGCTTAACGTCATTTAACTCAATTAAACGCCATTTAACGTTAGTTTAACGCCATTTTACGATGAAGGTTTAAATTTCATTTAATCGTCAGTTTAACGCCATTTAATATTATTAGTTTAATGTCATTTAACCTTAATTAAACGCCATTTAACGTTAGTTTAACGCCATTTAATATTAGTTTAATCTTAATTTAACGTTAATTAAAACGCCATTTATCGTTAGTTTAACGCCATTTAACGTTAGTTTAACGCCATATTTAACGTTAGTTTACTGCCATTTAACTTTAGTTTAACGCTGATTTAACGTTAGTTTAATGCCATTTAACGATAGTTTAACGCCATTTAACGCGTTATTAGTTTAACGCCATTAAACGTTAGTTTAATGCCATTTTAATTAGTTTAACGTCATTTAACGTTAGTTTACCGCCATTTACCGTTAGTTTAACGCCATTTAACGTTAGTTTAACGTTATTAACCTTACCAAAACGCCATTTAACGTTATTTTACCCGCCAGCTTGGGTCATTAGTTGAATGGTTTATCCCTTTAATTAAACGCCATTTAACGTTAGTTTAACGCCATTTAATATTAGGCTTAACGATATTTAACCTTAATTTCATATTTAAATTAGTTTAACGGCATTAACGTTAGTTTAACGGCATTTAACGTTAGTTTAACGCCATTTAACGTTAATTTAACGCCATTTAACGTTAGTTTAATGCCATTTTCAACGTTAGTTTAACGCCATTTAACGTTAGTTTAACGCCATTTACGTTAGTTTAACGCCATTTAACGTTAGTTTAACGCCATTTAACGAGTTTAACGCCATTTTAACGTTACGTAACGTTATTTAACTTTAACGAACGCCATTTAACGTTACATTAACGCCATTTAATTAGTTTAACGCCATTTAACGTTAGTTTACTGCTATTTAACGTTAGTTTAACGGCAGATGTAACGTTAGTTTAACGCCATTTAACGTTAGTTTAACGCCAATAACGAGAAGTTAACGCCATTTAATGTTAGTTTAACGCCATTTAACGTTTGTTTAACGCCATTTAACGTTAGTTTATCACATTTAACGTTAGTTTAATTAACGTTAGTTTAATACCGTTATTTAACCTTAATTAAACGCCATTTTAACGTTAGTTTAACGCCATTTAAAGCGTTAGTTTAACGCCATTAACGTTAGTTTAACGCCATTTAACGTTAGTTTAACGCCATTTTACGTTACTTTAACGCCATTTCAACGTTAGTTTAACGTAATTTAACCTTAATTAAACGCCATTTAACTTTAGTTTAATTTATTGCACTGTAAGTTTAACGCCATTTATCGTTAGTTTAGCTTCATTTAACGTTAATTTAACGCTATTTCTAACGTTAGTTTAACTTAATTTAACGTTAGTTTAACTTAATTTAACGTTAATTAAACGCCATTTATCGTTAGTTTAACGCCATTTAACGTTAGTTTAACGCCATTTAACGTAGCAATACGTAACCGGAACGAAGTACCGAT
>NW_024737437.1:0-2500 GCF_018991925.1 Homarus americanus
GAACCGATTACTGTATTGGCGGATTAACCTATCAGCTGATGCGTAAGCCAAAACATGTTGTCGTAAGGATATGTTAATAATATTTTTATTCGTTAACCGAATTGAAGATCCTTATGGAAGGTCATTCATTAACTGAACCGCTCGTTAACCTAGGGACCACTGTACTTTATTTTAAATTTTTTTTGCTTGCAGGTATTTAAGTTGTTTTGTATTTGTTATAAATTTTGGTTTGAAAAACAACCACATTGGCACTGGCATAGTTCAAGGTGAGGGACACAGATGGACACAGTCATACATTATGGTTTTCAATGGGTTTATTTAAAGATTTCAAATTACTGGTTAATTCAGTATTTTTTCAACAATATTGAAACCTTCTTGCAAATTCTACTTCAACAAAACAATCGAATTCGCCCAAAATGTCAAATTTGTGAGGATTCGGTGTAGTTATAGATATTTGTCTTATAACGAGCATCATCTAAAAGTAATTTTTTATGTAATTTTTTGCAGACCAACATTCAGTTCAACAACAACAAGTACTACCTCATTCAGCTGTTGCAGGACGATTCCTCAAGTTCTTACTCGGTTTGGATGCGCTGGGGTCGTGAATAATGGCCAGAATTCTCTACAACCATGTGGAAGTGATGTAGAGAAGGCTAAGAAAATATTTATGAAGAAGTATGTATGTGTATGTTTGCACTACTTGAAGTGTGCATGCAGTAATTTAGATGTAGGCATTTTAGTGGTGTTTAAACTTGAACTTGTTCATTGTGCATACTTTTTTCTTGTTTTATCTGAGAGTAACATCCTTTTAATTCCCACCCCACTTCTTAATATTCAGGGTTCCTCATAAGGTATTTTCCTCTTTGAAATGCTGTAGTGTGTATTTATAAATTTATGATTATGTACAATTTATAAATGGGTATAATACTATATATAGGCCTATGAATGAAAATTTTGTAGAGACAATAGGTAGGGACCATATATAACATAAATTTCAGGTGTCCAATAGTCAATTAAAATTCTGGAAAAAAATCTTAGTGGAAAGTCAAGGAATATAGACCAAGTAATTATGTTAGAGTTTTCAGATTGCTGTGTGGCAGATTAATGTACTGTATAGCAATCTTTCAGTGGAACATAAATCTTGTTAATACTTCACATTTTCAGACCTATTTCATTATCATATTCCTCAAGTACTTAGTGTGTCTGTTGTTTGGCATTTCTGAAAAGAATACTAAGGTACTGTTTTCAAAAAGACAATGACTGAAACCTGGAGTAAAACAGGACTACAGTTCATCATTGGTAACATATGAGATGTAATGAACATCTAGAGCACATTTGGTTTTGCTCCAGTGGATTATTAAGGTACTGATCCAAAACTGGTGATTTAGTTGATTTTTATGTGTTTGTAGCAATTGTATATATCAATACTGCCAGTGGTTTTATATAAGGACCTTATTTCTGCTTGAAATTCATTAACTGTTAGATGAATTCTGTCTTATTCATTTGAACAGGTGAAATCCTGTTTTACATAACTTTCTGGTTCAGATCAGTTTTTCATCGACAGATGTCAGTTTGCACAGTGTGAATCTGCCTATTGTGACACTAGTATATGCCCATCACAATGACAAACCGCCTGAAAAAACCCCCATGATTTGGTGTCACTTGCCATATGGCCTCCATTTGAATTTGGTGCAAACCAAGCATTTCATGTCCTGCCACCTATGCAATCAACCCCCTCCCATGGATCTATAAGAAGGCTGAATATTCCATAGCTTTATATTTAAATATTTTTTTATACAGTACTATAAGGTGGGTTTATATTTAAAATACAGTACTAATTTGTAAAGGTCAGTCCGATCCCAAGCAAGGCTTATATTCATGAAGAACAATGCTCTCCATGACTACGCATTGGGTGAGCTTCAGAACGTTTGGTCTTCAGACGACCTTAGAAAAAAAGAAAAAAGAAATTCTGTTGCTAAAAGCATTAATATATAGGTGGACCCAATTTAGAGCTACAGTACCTCCTTTAGCATTGATTTGTTACTGCATTATTGGTACAAGAATTTATTTTTTATGTATTAAAAAAATTAAATCTGTAAAACTAGTCAAAAGTTAATGTACATACAGTACACCTTCCCTCGAGTATTCAAGGGGTAAATGTTCTCAAAATGAAATATGAATGTGAATTTCTGCAAATACTATTACAGGGGGTCCTCATTATACAGTCATGTGCAGTTAACGTCCAACCGAACAACGTCCGATCGCATATACGTCTGTGGCTCCCCCCACCCCCAAAAAAAAAATCTTCCCGTGACGCCTGCTGGACCACCACTCCACGACCCCCTGATGGAGAACCGATGATCCTCCCCATACTAGCCAGATATTATGTGTTAAAGGAATATGATTCCTTCCTTAGGCTTTTTTTAAGCATTTGCCTCCAGGTGTAATGTTAACCTTCATCTATGTAGGATAAAATCTTTCACCTACAAATTGACAATAA
>NW_024737437.1:7500-18518 GCF_018991925.1 Homarus americanus
GGGACCCACGGTAATCAAATTTATAACAATATCTAACCTCCAATTACTGTAGTTTATCGGAGTGTAGGCAATATGAAGTAAAAAATACCAGTTAAAGTGAGAAATTGGAAGAGAATAAACAAGAAAGATGTTACAGGCTATTTTTGGTAGGGCTGAGGGAGAGAGTACCAGCTGTTTGGTCTTTTTTGGCGGAGAGTCGCATGAAATATCCGTCACTAGTATTTGTTTGGTGTTCTGTATTTTTAAAATGAATACTTGTTAATTAAAAATTACGTAACGATGTATTATATAAAACTTGTCATATTTCTGGAAACTAAACAAGAAAAATAAGAATACACCTGTAACACAATTTCAACGTGCGCTAAAATTAAAAGCTGCTTAGAAGGGCCGATGCAAACCTACAAAGCCTCAGCGACCAGGGCTCTGCCGTATCAGCTAGAGCGATTACCGCTGATGTTTTTTAGAATGCGTTTTCAGTTAAAAAACTTTTACATCACAAGTGAATTAGGATAGAATATTATTGTAATATAACAGTTTTTAACTGAAAACCATTGGCGATTACGGTAACATCTTTTGAGCAATGAGTCATTGTTTTTGTCCGCGATTTTTTATCCCACTTTCCACTGAATCGATAAGTCATTTCAGCAAAAATATTAATTTCCATATTCTCCAGAAATAAATAGTAGTTTTGCTGAAGCGTGATGCATATTTCAATGTAAATTAGGATAAACTACGTAAGAAAACAAAGACTTTACCTAACCTTCGATGTTCAAGATATGTTACTTTCGTATTTTTAATAGTTTTAGGTTAAAAATACTGTTATATTAGTGATATCCTATTCATACTGTGGTTGATATATAATACCTTCGCGAAATGTAATATTTTTTGCTGAAATGACATCACATTATTACAGTGGAAAAGTGGGATATTAAAATTGTGATGAAAACAATGACTTTAAACTTTGTTTTAGTTCAAAAGATGTTATAAATAATCACTTTTTAGAATGGTTTAGTTAAAACTGTTGTATTGTATTACAATAATATCTAATTGACTTGAATAAATATTACGATACCATATTTCTGAATATTTTCATTAAATCATCAAAATCATTTTTCTTTGTCGCCGTCTGCAGCACCAAACAGCTTCTCCCAGTCCTATCCTTGGGCTAGAGAAATTTACCTGTTTTGAGTCGTTTTCAGTTAAAAACTGTGCATACCGCATTGTATTTTACCTAACCTCTTGGCGGAATGAATATATTCTGGGAAATAAATAGTAGTTTTGCTGAAGCGTGATGTATTTCAATGTAAAATAGGATAAAAATACATATAGAAAACAAAAAGACTTTACCTAAGCTTCCGATGTTCTTGAGATGTTATTACGTTTTTTAATAGTTTTTAGGTTAAAAATTCTGTTATATTACAATGATATTCTATTCATACTGTGCTTGATATAATACATTCACGAATATGTATTTTTGCTGAAATAATGATGCATTATTACAGTGGAAAAGTTGGATATACCCTCAAAACTTGGGCTCTAATAAACGAGGATATCATAAATTAACGATTTTCATAAAATCGGGATTTACCTATATATAGGTTATAGACCAGTATATACGTAAATGAAAATAGAGACCAGCTGACCCCCAACTCCACTTTTTCCAACACAATACCTATGTTCTAGTAAAAATAACATCTTAATTTTATGATGGTACATGCACACAATACTTAAGAGAAATAGAAAACACAGTCGCCAAGTTAATGTCCATTCAAATACAGTATTACCCGCCTAACGCGTTTCACTTTAACGCGCGTTTTATCATATACGTGCCTCATGTAGAGCTGAACTTTCACTTAACACGGATTTTTTCCACATATACGCTGTGAGTGTCGGCCCAGACGCTATTTTAGATTTGCCCCACCGCCACCCTGCATGACTGCCTGTTTTAGCTCATAAAAACTACAAATTACCCGGCCAGAATATAATTTACATTGCTGGAATTCTTATAATTTGGGATCATTTTGAATATAAACATCATATATTTTGCATTAGACATACAAATTTTAGATAAAATGTTCACTTTTGAGTAAATATGTTATCTTTTGCAAAATATATGACATTTATATTCAAATATTCCTATCTTACAGGAATCCAGCAATGTCAATTATATTATCCTAACTTTAGTTTGAGGTATTATTTATTAAATAGTGGTTTTCCCCAAAAATTTCTCAGAGAGGGAAGAGCCGGGGCAGTGTAGGAGAGGGGAGGGAGTTGAGTCCATTATTTGAATGGACATTAACTTGGCGACTGTATTTCTCTTAAGTATTAATTGTGTGCATGTACCATCATAAAATTAAGATGTTATTTTTACTACAACATATATGTGTCTTCAAAAAGTGGAGTTTGGGGTCAGCTGGTTTCTATTGGAATTAATCCTATGTTCTGTTGTTCACTAACGCTGATTTCATTTAACACGGGACCCTCTGGGTTCTATTGACAGCTAAGTGGGTACAACTGTAATGACTCCAACTCCCTCCCCTCTTCTCACACTACACTCCCTGGCTCTTCCTCTTGAGAAATTTTGGGGAAAACCACTAAACTTTAATAAATAATACTCTCAAACTAAAGTTAGATAATATAATTGACATTGCTGGATTCCTTGTAAGACCAGGATTATTTTGAATATAAATATATATTTTTCACAAAAAGATAACATATTTACTCAGAGCAATCATTACATCTAAAAATTTGTATGTCTAATGCAAAATCTATGATGTTTATATTCAAAATGATCATCAAATTGTAAGAATTCCAGCAATGTAAATTATATTCTGCCGGGTAATTGTATGAATTTTATGAGCTAAAACAAATATCTTCAGTTAATAAAAAAAATATATTCTTCACGACACTATCTGTCAATCAAAGTACCCCACCTTGCCTCCCTCTTCCAAACCAGCCAGATGGTCAGTCCGTCCCCAACCTCCCCACCTCCCACCAACCCTCCCTTCAAGAAGAAAGAGGGGTGAAAAACTAGATTTAACATTTAGTATTAAATAATACCTCAGATTAAAGTTAGATAATATAATTGACATTGCTGGATTCCTTGTAAGACCAGGAATATTTTGAATATAAATGTCATATATTTTGCAACAAAAGATAACATATTTACTCAGAGTGAACATTATATCTAAAATTTTATGTCTAATGCAAATATATGATGTTTATATTCAAAATGATCATCAAAATGAAAGAACCAGCAATGTAAATTATATTCCAAGTAATTTAAGAAATTTATGAGCTAAAAAAAAATCTCAGTTAATAAAAAAAATATTCTTCACGGTAACAGATGGTCGGACCCCTCTTCCCCCCACCCCCACCAACCGTCCCTACTACATAAATGTGGAATACCAGACTGTTTACCTTTTTAGTAATAAATAATAAATCAGACTAAAGTTAGATAATATAATTGACATTGCTGGATTCCTTGTAAGATGGAAATTTTGAATATAAATGTCATATATTTGCACAAAGATAACATATTTACCAGAGTGAACATAATATCAAAAATTTTATGTCTAATGCAAAATATATGATGTTTATATCAAAAATGATCATCAAATTGTAAGAATTCCAGCAATGTAAATTAATTCTGCCGGGTATTTGTAATGAATTTATGAGCTAAAATAAAAATCTTCAGTTAATAAAAAAAAATATTCTTACACGGTAACAGATGGTCGGACGCCGGTCCTCCCTCCCCCACCCCCCACCAACCGTCCTTACTACATAAATGTGAATACCATTACCTTTAGTATTAAATAATACCTCAGATTAAAGTTAGGATAATATAATTGACATTGCTGGATTCCTTGTAAGACCAGGAATATTTTGAATATAAATGTCATATATTTTGCACAAAAGATAACATATTTACTCAGAGTGAACATTATATCTAAAAATTTTATGTCTAATGCAAAATATATGATGTTTATATTCAAAATGATCATCAAATTGTAAGAATTCCAGCAATGTAAATTATATTCTGGCCAGGTAATTTGTATGAATTTTATGAGCTAAAATAAAAATCTTCAGTTAATAAAAAAAAAATATATTCTTCACACGGTAACAGATGGTCGGTCGCCAGTCCCTCCCTCCCTCCCTCCCCCCCACCCCCCACCAACGTCCTTACTAGATAAATGTGTGGGAATACCAAACTGTTTACCTTTTTAGTAATAAATAATAAATCAGACTAAAGTTAGGATAATATAATTGACATTGCTGGATTCCTTGTAAGACCAGGAATATTTTGAATATAAATATCATATATTTTGCACAAAAGATAACATATTTACTCAAGAGTAAACATTATATCTAAAATTTGTATGTCTAATGCAAAATCTATGATGTTTATATTCAAAATGATCATCAAATTGTAAGAATTCCAGCAATGTAAATTATATTCTGGCCGGATAATTTGTATGAATTTTATGAGCTAAATAAAAAAATTATTCTTCACCCGTGTAAAGGGGTACACCCACCGCGGAATGTGAGCATCCTGGGTTCTGGCAGGGTACCGCGTAAACGTAGAAACGCGGAATGTGGGACCGCGTAAAGTGAGGGTTGACTGTATTTATAATGAATTATTATGACTATTATTTATTATTATTATTATTATTATTATTATTAAATTTTCGCCCCCCAGGCCCCGATGTGGGTCAGTGACCTGTGTCTGAGTGGGCTAATCCCGTAAAAAAAAAAAAAAAAGACTTCTTCCTGAGGCGGAAAACTTTATCCCAAAATCTCAATGTAGTTTTACATCATCACGTGGCACCACTGACATGATCTTTGCTACCTGCCAGATACAGGAAAAGTGTAGAGAACAGCTTCGTGACCTGTACATGGCTTTCATCGACCTAACCATGGCCTTTGACTCGGTCAACAGGGAAGCCCTCTGGTGGACCCTCAGCCGTTTTGGCTGCCCACCAAAATTCATCGCCGTTGTGAGGCAACTCCACGATGGCATGAACAGCAGTGTTCTGCACAACGGCACCCAGTTAGAGCTCTTCCCAATCCAAACGGTTTAAACAAGGGTGTGTACTGGCACCAACTCTCCTTCCCATCTTCTTGGCTGCCTTCCTTACTCGTGCCAGTGCCAATCTAGCCAGCGGGGTGAACATCCAGTACCAGGTAAAGGGGGGTCTTTTCAACTTACGACGACTCCAGGCAAGAACAAAGGAGTCAGGAGCTTCCATTACTGAACTTCAGTATACAGGAGACCTCACCCTTGTTCATCACACTGAACACGACATATAGGAGATCCTGAACACCTATTCAGACGTGTATGCACATTTCGGCCTTGAGGTGAATGTACGTAAGACTCAGATTCGTTTTCAACCTGCCCCTGGTTGAGACACACCTCCATCATCCATCCAGCTTAACGGTACTACCCTCTCTAATGTTGCCCACTTTCGGTATCTCGGCTCCCACCTGTCCACCACAGCAAACATCGAAGAAGAGATGTGTATCTCAAGCCTTGGGCAGACTCCAAAATCGTATCTTCAGTTGTAGGGAGCTGAAATTATCCACAAAGCAGCACGTATATCGAGCAGTGGTCCACCCTCCCTATTATATGGCAGTGAGACATAGGTCACATACAGGAGGCACCTCAAGACATTTGAAAACTTTCACCAACGCAGTCTACGTTCCATCCTCCGAGTTCACTAGGAAGACAAGAGAGCAAATGCCCCTATTTTTGTTGACACCAACTGTAGGAGCATCGAGGCTACCATTATCCATGAACAACTAAGTTAAACTGGCCATGTTACCAGCATGGACGACAGTAGACTGCCAAAGCAGCTTCTTCACAGTCACCTAACGAATAGTAAACGGAACTGGCAGACAATTGAAAAGGTATAAGGATAGTCTTAAGACAAACCTGAAAAGGTTCCAAATCAACCCCCTCACCTGGGATTCGATTGCTCCACATCATAACGCTTGGAGGATTACCACACGAGAAGATGTAAATACAGTTGTACTTTTGAGTTAGCCCGACTGCAAACCGAGGCAGACAGGTGCCGATTCCGGAAAGATGCTGTCACCGCCCCTCCCACAGTAGATGGAGCCCTCCACATGTGCAACGAATGTGGACGACGCTGCGGGTCCTGTATCGGGCTCTTTCGTCACCTCAAAACTCACTAACCTAGGTGCCATATCTAATAACCCATATCATTTTATCATAGCTGGATAATCGTTGTACAGCTAGACCCCAACTTACGACTACATGGACTTACATCCATTGGTACTTACGACCTGCTTTGACCATACGTCCGTCGGGACATACGACTGCGACCGTCGTAACCAAAAATATTTTCAAATGACGCGCACATTTTCTATACCGAAACGTTTCCGTCCCGGGCGAGAGGGAGGGGTGTCTTGGGTCGCCTCGTGGCTGCACTCACTCAGTGGAGCGCTTTGTTTGTGTTTGGCTATCGTATCCTATACTGATCGCGCTGTGAACTTTCGTTATTATTGTATTTAATTGACTTTATAATGACTGGAAAGCGTAAAAGTGAGAGTGCTGGTGGTACTCCAAAGAAAAGGAGACAGGCAATTACTTTTGAGATGAAAATGAAGATAATAACACAGCATGAGAATGGAAAAACTGTAGCAACAATCTCACGTGACCTAGGTTTCTCACACTCGACCATGATCCACTATTCTGAAGGACAAGGAACGTATTCATGAAGTAGTGAAAGGAACAACACCTATAAAGGGAACTATAATATCAAAGAAAAGACAAGGTCCTAAACGCGATATGGAAAAATTATTGGTGATATGGATAGAACAGATACAAAAGCGGGTACCCTTAAGCCTTCTAACCATACAGGTTAAAGCAAGAAGCCTGTTCCAAAGCCTGAAGGAGCAGGCAGGAGATGAATGTGATCAAACTTTACAGGAAGTCATGGGTGGTTTGAGATTTAAAAAACGCTACAGTCTACACAATGTTAAGGTGAGTGGAGAGGCAGCTAGTGCCGATGTTGGTGCTGCCGAAGCTTTTAAGGAGGAGTTAGATGATGTGATTGTGGAAGGGAATTATTTGCCTGAGCAAATATTCAATGTGGATGAGACTGGATTATTGTGGAAGCGCATGCCTGAGCGAATATGACAATGCCCGATTCTGGCCCAGGATAGAATGGGAATGTTGCTGGTTTCAAGCTAAAGCCCTTCATGATCTATCATTTAGAAAACCCCAGGGCTTTTAAACATGTCAGCAAGCACACACTGCCAGTGTTTTATCGCAGTAACAAGAAAGCCTGGATGACCCTAGTACTATTTGAGGATTGGTTCATGACTTGTTTCATTCCACGAGCCAAGGAGTATTGTCTGCAACAAAGGATTCCATTCAAGATTTTACTGATTTTGGATAATGCTCCGGGACACCCACCACACCTGGACGACATGCACCCTGATGTTAAGGTAGTGTACATGCCACCTAACACTACCTCTATCATCCAACCCATGGATCAAGGTGCTATTTCTGCCTTTAAAGCGTATTATTTACGCACGACCTTCGCTCAGGCTGTTGCTGCTACTGAAGGTGAGAAAACGCTCAGACAGTTTTGGAAGGAGTACAACATTTTGTCATGTATAAAGAACATTAGTGCAGCATGGGATCAGGTTACAAAACATTGCATGAATGGAATATGGAAGAAAATCCTGAAAAGATATGTGAACAGTTTCAAAGGATTTAATGAAAGTGAAGTTATTTTGGATATTAGTAACACGATTGTGGAGTTAGGTAAACAGCTGGAGTTAGAAATTGATACTGAAGATGTTGGACAGTTGGTTGAAAGTGTAGCAGAAGAGCTCAGTAACGAGGCTCTTATTGAACTAGATGCACAGAAAGTTGCAGAGGAAGAAGAGAGACAAAATGTAGAAGAAGAGCCTGCACCCCCCAAAAAGTTTTCAGTGAAACATATGGCAGAGGCATTTGCTACAATTAATAAAGGAATGCAAATGTTTGATGACATGGATCAAAATTATGAGTGTTATGCCAAAGTTGACAGAATGATCCAAGATTCACTTGCTTGCTACAGAGAAATTTATAATGAAAAGAAAAAGAAAACTGTGCAGTCTAAATTGGACACCTATTTCAAGAAGTCCCCCAGTACTGGCTCCTCACGCCCCACCAGTGCTGTCTCTTCACTCCCTCAAGATGATCCAATACCTTCAACCAGCAAGTTACCACAGTACATAAACCTGTCTGAAGGAAGCGACATTGATGACCCACCCAGCCCTGTCTCCTCTTCTGCTTCTTCCAATTAATATAGTCTCCATGTATCCTGTAAATAGAAAATTATGGGGGCTCTGTGTGCATTCAGCTGACTACATTTAAGGTAAGTGCTCAGTCACACTGTATCCATTCCTCATTATTTATTACTTTTACTGTACTGTATCCATTCCTCATTATTTTTTACGTTTAGTGTACTGTATTTCATTGTAGATTTTTAAAAAAATTTTGAAAATTTTTTTTTTTGAATTTTTTTTGTTTGAAAAATTTTTTATTTTTATTTTTTATTTTATCTATATCGGACTTACGACCATATAGGACTTACGACCTGGATTTGGGTCCCTAACCCCGTCGTAAGTCGGGGTCTAGGTGTGTGTATATATATATATATATATATATATATATATATATATATATATATATATATATATATATATATATATATATATATATATATATATATATATATATATATATATATATATATATATATATATATATTTATATATATATATTGATTTAAGGGAATTTTAGAAGTGTTTCTGACTTTATGTGTTTTTGGATTTACTTTGTATATACTTTTCTGAGAGCTGGAACCATTTACCATTGAAACAATGGTTTCGGTTAACGAATGACCCTTTGGAATGAGTTCGTTAACCGAGGGACCACTGTATACCACATAAAAAATCAGCGAGAGAGATGGAGACAAAGAAACAACTGCATACTTGACACAATTCATACAATACTGTATGTAATGGCCCGCTCTCAGCTGTCCGATCCAGCTCTTCGAGACACTTGCGACGAGGAAATTAATATTTCCTATTTCAATCACATAATCTCATATTTAATAAGTTCATGTCATGCCGTTCACATACAGTGAACCCTACCCCCGACTTCTGACGGGGTTAGGGACCCAAATCCAGGTCGTAAGTCCGACATGGTCGCAAGTCCGACATAGATAAAAAAAAAAAAAAAAAAAAAAAATTTTAATAAAAATCTACAATGAAATACAGTACAGTAAAGTAATGAATAATGATGAATGGATACAAGTACAGTGAAAGTAATAAATAATAAGGAATGGATACAGTATGACTGAGCACTTAACCTTTAATGTAGTCAGCTGAATGCACATGGGGAGCCCATAATTTTCTAATTATACATGGGACTACATTAACTGGAAACGTTTGATTATAGAATATCGTGTGTCATTTGAAGAAGAAAATTTTTTTTTTTTTTATCTATATCTGAAGCGGCCGTAAGTCGGCGATTAAATAGAATCCCACGTAATTAAATAGTCGGGGTCTAGGTGTGTGTGTGTGTGTATATATGTATATATATATATATATATATATATATATACATACAGTTATTACCCTTAGCAGTCAATTGAACCCAGAGGGTCCCAGCGTTAAGTGAAATCCGCGTTAAGTGAACAACAGAACTTAATTCCAATAGAAACCGGCCCCAAACTCCACTTTTTGAAGGCACATACCTATGTTGTAGTAAAATAACATCTTAATTTTATGATGGTACATGCACACAATTAATACTTAAGAGAAATAGAAATACAGTGCAAGTTAATGTCCATTCAAATAATGGACTCAACTCCTCCCCTCTTCTCACACACACTCACTGGCTCTTCCCTCTCAGAGAAATTTTTGGGGAAAACCACTAAATTTTAATAAATAATACCTCAAACTAAAGTTAGGATAATACAATTGACATTGCACTTTTTCCTTGTAAGACCAGGAATATTTTGAATATAAATATCATATATTTTGCAAAAAAGATAACATAGTTACCTAGAGAAAAATTTTTATCTAAAATTGTATGTTTAATACAAATATATGATGTTTATTTCAAAATGATCCTAAAATATAAATTCCAGCAATGTAAATTATATTCTGACCGGGTAATTTGTATGAATTTTATGAGCTAAAACAAATATCTTCAGTTAATAAAAAAAAAATCTTCCAGACACTATCTGTCAATCAAAAGTACCCACCTTGCCTCCCCTCTTCCAACCACGCGGTCAGTCCCAACCCTCCCCCCACCCCCACCAATCCTCCAGAGTTTTTAACATTTAGTATTAAATAATACCTCAGATTAAAGTTAGGATAATATAATTGACATTGCTGGATTCCTTGTAAGACCAGGAATATTTTGAATATAAATGTCATATATTTTGCACAAAAGATAACATAGTTACCTAGAGAAAAATTTTATCTAAAAATTGTATGTTTAATGCAAAATATATGATGTTTATATTAAAATGATCACAAATTATAAGAATTCCAGCAATGTAAATTATATTCTAACCGAATAATTTGTATGATTTTATGAGCTCAAACAAATATCTTCAGTTAATAAAAAAAATAATTCTTCACAGGGTAACAGATGGTTGAGTCGGTCCTCCCTCCCCACCAACCATCCCAAGGAGATGTGTGGGATAACCATAAATTTTAATAAATAATACCTCAAACTAAAGTTAGGATAATATAATTGACATTGCTGGATTCCTTGTAAGACCAGGTATATTTTTGAATATAAATGTCATATATTTTTGCACAAAAAGATAACATAGTTACCTAGAGAAAAATTTTTATCTAAAAATTGTATGTTTAATGCAAAATATATGATATTTATATTCAAATGAATCACAATTATAAAAATTCCAGCAATGTAAAATTATATTCTGGCCTAGTAATTTGTAATTTTATGAGCTAAAACA
>NW_024737438.1:0-16585 GCF_018991925.1 Homarus americanus
CGGTATTGCTTCGTTCGGTGCGTATTGCTCTCACACTCCGGGTCATGGTGCTGGAGGGTGCTCACCCTGACACCCCGGGTCATGTGAAGGGTGCCTGACCCTCACACCCTGGTTCATGGCACTGTGTGGGTGCCCGGCACTCACACCCCGTTTCATGTCACTGAAGGGGTGCCTGCCTTCACACCGGTCATGGCACTGAAGAGCCGAGCTCTCACCCGGGTCAAGTCACTAAAGGGGTGCCTGGCCCTCACACCCGGTTCATGTCACTGAAGGGGTGCCTGGCCCTCTCATCGGGTCATGGCACTGATAAGATGCCTGGCCCTCACACCCTGGCCATGGCACTGAAGGGTGCCCGGCCTTCACCCCGGGTAATGTCACCAAAGGGGTGCCGGCCCTCACCCCGGGTCATGTCACTGAAGGGGTGCCCGGCCTCACACCCGCGTCATGGCACTGATGAGGTGCCCGCCCTCACCCCTGACCACGGCACTGGAAGGGTGTCCTGCCCTCACCGGTCTATGATGCTGGAGGGGTGTCGGCCTGACACACGGTCATTACACTGAAGGGGTGCCGGCCGCACCAGGCCATGGTGCTGGAAGTGCCCGCCCTCACTCCCCGGGTCATATCACTGAAAGGGTGCCCGGCTTTCACACCGGGTCATGTCACTGAAGGGGTGCCCAGCTCTACACTCGGTCATTGCACTGAAGGGTGCCTGGCCCTCACACCGGTCTCATGGTACTGAAGGGTGCCCGGCAACCGCGCGGGTCATGTGAAGGGTGCCGGCCTCACCCCGCCCATGGAACTGAAGGTTTGCACGGCCCTCACACCTGGTCATGTACCTAACGTGCTGCCAGGCCCTCACACCCGATTCAGGGCACTGAAAGTTGCCCGGCCCTCACACCCCGGCTCATGTCAGTGAAAGTGCCTGGCCCTCACACCCCGGGTCATCGCACTGAAGGGGTGCCTGGCCTACCCCTGGTTCCTTAGCACTGAAGGGGTGCCAACCCTCACCCATTCATGGCATTCAAGGGTTCCCGGCCCTCACACCCCGGTCATGGCACTGAAGCAGGTGCCCGGCCCTCACACCCGGGTCATCATGCTGGAGGGTGCCCAGCCTGACACCCGGGACATGTGAAGGGGTGCCCACCCTCACACCAGTTCAAGCAATGTATGAGTGTCCGGCATTCACACGACCATTTCATGGCACTTATGGGGTGCCCGGCCTCACACCCAGGTTCAGCGACTCTGAAAGGGTGCCCGGCCCTCACGGGTCATGGCACTGAAGGCTCGGCCTCACACCCCGGGTCATGGCTCTGAAGGGGTGCCCGGCCCTCACACCACGGGTCATGGTGCTGGAGGTGCCCGGCCCTCACACCCGGGTCATGGCACTGGAAGGAGTGACCGGCCCTTCACACGCTGGTCATGGCACCCGAGGTGGCCCGGCCCACACTCCGTTCATGTCATTGAAGGGGTGCCCGGTCCTCACACCCGGATCATGTCACTGAAAGGGTGCCCAGCCTCACACCCAGGGTCATAGCACTGAAGGGGTGCCCGGCCCTCATACCCCGGGTCATGGTGCTGGAGGGTGCCCGGCCCTCACACCTGATTCATGGCACTGAAATCGGGCCGGCCCTCACACCCCGGTGCTGAAGAAGGGGTGCCGGCCTCACACCCAGATTCATGGCATTAAGGGTGCCCGGCCCTCACACCCCGGAGTTAAGTGAAGGGTGCCCGGCCCTCACACCCCGGTTCACAGCACTGTAGGGTGCCCGGCCTCTACCCCGTTTCATGGCACTGAAGGGGTGCCCGGCCTCACACCCCGACTCATGGCTCTGAAGGGAGCCCGGCCTGACGCCCGGGTCTTGTCACTGAAGGGGTTCGGCCCTCACACCCGGTCATGGCACTGGCGGTGCCTGGACGTACACCCCTGGCCATGTTACTGAAGGTGTGCCCGCCTTCACACCCCTGGTCATAGAACTAACGGGTGCCCGGCCTCACACCCCGGTTCATAGCACTGAAGGGGTGCCTGGCCCTCACACCCCGGTTCACGGCACTGAAAGGGGTGCCCGGCCTCACACCCTGGTTCATGGCACTGAGGGTTCCCATCCCTCACACCCGGGTCATGGCACTGAAGCGGTGCCGGCGGTACACCTGGCCATGGCACGAAGGTTTTTCCGGCCCTCACACCCCGGGTCATGGTTCTGGAGGGGTGCCCAGCGCCCCGGGACATGTGAAGGGGTGCCTGACCGTCACACCCTGGTTCAAAGCACTGTATGGGTGTCCGGCACTCACACCTGCGTTTCATGGCACTTAGGGTGCCCGGCCCTCACACCACGGGTCATGGTGCTAAGGGGTGCGGCCCTCACACCCCGGTCATGGCACTGGAGGGAGGACCGGCCCTTCACGCCGGGTCATGGCACCGAAGGTGCCCGGCCCACCTCCGTTCATGTCATTGAAGGGTGCCCGGTCCTCACCCGGATCATGTCACTGAAGGGTGCCCAGCCCTCACAGGGTCATAGCACTGAAGGGGTGCCCGGCCCTCATACCCGGGTCATGGTGCTGGAAGGGTGCCCGGCCCTCACACCCTGATTCATGGCACGAAATCGGGCCCGGCCCTCACACCCCGGGTCATGGTGCTGAAGGGGTGCCGGCCCTCACACAGATTCATGGCATTAAGGGGTTGCCCGGCCTCACACCCGAGTCATGTGAAGAGGGGTGCCCGGCCCTCACACCCCGGTTCACAGCACTGTAGGGGTGCCCGGCCCTCACACCCGTTTCATGGCACTGAAGGGTGCCCGGCCTTCACACCCCGACTCATGGCACTGAAGGGGCCGGCCCTGACGCCCGGGTCTTGTCACTGAAGGGGTTCCCGGCCTCACACCCGGGTCATGGCACTGGCGGTGCCTGGACGTCACACCCAGGCCATGTTACTGAAGGTGTGCCGCGCTACACCCCGTGGTCAGAAAAAACGGGTGCCCGCCTCACACCCCGGTTCATAGCACTGAAGGGGTGCCTGGCCCTCACACCCCGGTTCACGGCACTGAAAGGGTGCCCGGCCCTCACACCCCGGTTCATGGCACTGAAGGGGTTCCCATCCCTCACACCCCGCGTCATGGCACTGAAGCGGTGCCGGCCGTCACACCTCTGGCCATGGCACGTTTGTCCGGCCTCACCCCTGGTCATGTCACTAAGGGGGTGCCCGGCCCTCACACCCGGTTCATGGGGTTGGCGGTTCCCGCCCACCCGGGTGTTGGTGCTGATGGGGTTCCCGGCCCTCATACCCCGTGTCATGTCACTGAAGGGGTGCCCAGCTGTCACACTCCGGATCATGGCACTTAAGGGGTGCCTAGCCCTCACACCCCGGGTCATGGTACTGAAGGGCTGCATGGTCCTCACACCCCGGGTCATGGTGCTGATGGGGTGCCCGGCCCTTATACCCCGGGTCATGGTGCTGGAGGGGTGCCCGCCCATCACATCCCGATTCATGGCACTGAAATCGAGCCCGGCCCTCATACCCCGTGTCATGTGAAGGGGTGGCCGGCCTTCACACTCCGGTTCATAGCTCTGTAGGGGTGCCCGGCCCTCACACCCCGTTTCATGACACTGAAAGGGTGCCCGGCCCTCACACTCCGGTTGATGGCACTGAAAAGGTGCCCGACCCTCACACCCGTGTCATGTGAAGGGGTGCCCGGCCCTCACACCGCGGTTCATAGCTCTGTAGGGGTGCCCTGCCCTCACACCCCGTTTCATTGCACTAAAGGGGTGCCCGGCCCTCACACCCCGGGTCATGGCACTGAATCGGTGCGCGGCCGTCACACCCCTGGCCATGGCACTGAAGGTATGCCCGGCCCTCACACCCCTGGTCATAGAACTAAACGATTACCCGGCCCTCACATCCCGGGTCATGGGGCTGAAGGGGTGCCCAGCCCTCACACCCCGGGTCATTGCACTGAAGGAGTGACCGGCCCTCACACCTCGGTTCATGGCACTGAAAGGGTTCCCAGCCCACACACCCCGGGTCATGTCATTGAAGGGGTGCCCGGCCCTTACACCCTGGATCATGTCACTGAAAGGGTGCCCGGCCCTCACACCCCGGGTCATAGCACTGAAGGGGTCCCCGGCCCTCATACCCCGGGTTATGGTGCTGGAGGGGTACCCGGCCCTCACACCCCAATTCATGGCACTAAAATCGAGCCCGGCCCTCACACCCCGGGCCATGGCACTGGAAAGGTGCTAGGCCCTCACACCCCGTGTCATGTAAAGGGGTGCCCAGCCCTCACACCCCGGTTCATAGCTCTGTAGGGATGCCTGGCCCTCACACCCCGTTTCATGGCACTAAAGGGGTGCCCGGCCCTCACACCCCGGCTCATGGCACTAAAGGGGTGCCCGGCCCTCACACCCTGCGTCATGGCACTGAAGCGGTGCCCTGCCGTCACACCCCTGACCATGGCACTGAAGGTGTGCCCGGCTCTCACACACCTGGTTATAGACCTAAACGGGTGGCCGGCCCTCACACCTCGGGTCATGGGGCTGAAGGGGTGCCCAGCCCTCACACCCCGGGTCATGGCACTGAAGGAGTGATCGGCCTCACACCCCGGGTCATGGCATTGAAAGGGTGTCCGGCCCACACACCCCGGGTCATGTCATTGAAGGGGTACCCGTCCTTCACACCCCGGGTCATGTCACTGAAAGGGTGCCCGGCCGTCACACCCCGGGTCATAGCACTGAAGGGGTGCCCAGCCTCACAGGTCATGGCTTTTTGAAATCAGGCAACCCTCACCCCGGGTCATATTGCTGAAGGGGTACCCGGCGCTCACACCCCGATTCATGGCACTGAAGGGGTGCCCGGCCCTCAAACCCCGGGTCATGGCACTGAAAAGGTACCCGGCCCTCACACCCCGTGTCATATGGAAGGGTGCCCGGCCCTCACACCCCGTGTCATGTGAAGTGGTGCCCGGCCCTCACACCCCGATTCATAGCTCTGTTGGGTTGCCCGGCCCTCACACCCCGTTTCATGGCACTAAAGTGGTGCCCGTCTCTCACATCCCGTGTCATGGCACTAAAGGGGTGCCCGGCCCTCACACCGCGGTTCATAGCTCTGTAGGGGTGCCCTGCCCTCACACCCCGTTTCATTGCACTAAAGGGGTGCACGGCCCTCACACTCCGGGTCATGGCACTGAATCGGTGCCCGGCCGTCACACCCCTGGCTATGGCACTGAAGGTATGCCCGGCCCTCACACCCCTGGTCATAGACCTAAACGAGTGTCCGGCCCTCACATCCCGGGTCATGGGGCTGAAGGGGTGCCCAGCCCTCACACCCCGGGTCATGGCACTGAAGGAGTGACCGGCCCTCACACCCGGTTCCTTGGCACTGAAGGGGTTCTCATCCTCACACACCCGCGTCATGGCACTGAAGCGGTGCCCGGCCGTCACCTCTGGCCATGGCACGAAGGTTTGTCCGCCCTCACACCCCGGGTCATGGTTCTGGAGGGGGCCCAGCCTGACACCCTGGACATGTGAAGGGTGCCGACCACCCTGGTTCAAACACTGTATGGTGTCCGGCACCCACCGTTTCATGGCACTTAGGTGCCCGGCCCTCACCAGGTTCATGACTCTGAAGGTGCCCTTCCTTCACACCGGTTATGTCATAAATGGGTGCCCGGCCTCACACGGGTCATGTCACTGAAGGTGCCCTTCCTTCACACGGGTCATGGCATTGATGAGGTGCCTGGCCCTCACACCCCTGGTCATGTACCTAACGTGGTGTCCGGCCCTCCCCCCGATTCAGCACTGAAAGGTGCCCGGCCCTCACCCCGTTTCGCACTGAAGGGGTGCCCGGCGAAACCCCGGCACATGACACTGAAGGGGTTCCCGGCCCTGACTCCTCAGGTCATGTCACTGAAGGTCCCCGGCCCTCACACGGTCAAGGCAAAAGCGGTGCCCGGCCGTCACACCCCTGCGCCAGCACTGAAGGTGTGCCTGGCCCTCCACCCCTGGTCATAGACCTAAACGGGTGCCTGGCTTTCACACCGATTTATGGCACTAAAGGGGTGCCCGGCCTCAAACCCGGGTCATGGGGTGTCGGAGGTGCAGGCCTCACACCTGGTCATGTCACTAAAGGGGTGCAGCCTCACCCGGTTCATGGGGTTGAAGCGGTCCGGCACACACGGGTGTTGGTGCTGATGGGGTTCCCGGCCCTCAAACCTGGGGTCATGGTGCTGGAGGTGCCCAGCCCTCACACCCCGGTCATGTCACTGAAAGGGTTTAGCCTCATATGTCATGTCACTGAAGGGGTGCCAACTGTCACCTCTCTGGATCATGGCACTTAAGGGTGCCTAGCCCTCACACCCCGGTCATGGTACTGAAGGGCTGCATGGTCCTCACACCCGGGTCATGGTGCTGATAGGGTGCCCGCCACTACCCCAGGTCATGGTGCTGGAGGGGTGCCGCCCATCAAGGGTGCCAACTGTCACCCACTCGGATCATGGCACTTAAGGTGCCCTAGCCCTCACCCAGGTCATGGTACTGAAGGGGCTGCCTGGTCCTCACCCCAGGTCATGGTGCTGATCGGTGCCCAGCCCTTACCCCGGGTCATGGTGCTGGAGGGTGCCCGCCCATCACATCCAGTTCATGGCACTGAAATCGGGCCCGGCCCTCCTTCCCAGGGTCCCTTAGCACTGAAAAAAAGGTGCTGCCCGGCTCACACCCACGTGTCATGTGAAGGGTGGCCAACCTTCCACTCCAGTTCATAGCTCTGTAAAGTGCAGCCTCACACCCCGTTTCGCAACACTGAAAGGGTACAGCCCTCACACCTCCGGTTGATAGCACTGAAAAAGTGCCCGACCCTCACACCCGATGTCATGTGAAGGGTACCCAGCCTCACACGCCAGTTCATAGCTCTGTAGGGTGCCCCTGCCCTCACACCCCGTTTCATTGCACTAAAGGGGTGCCGGCCCTCCTCCCCGGGTCATGGCACTGAATCAGTGCGCGGCCGTCACACCCTATTACCGCCAACACTTTTGAAGGTTTGCCTGGCCTCCACCTCGTCATAGACCCTAAGGCGATTGCCCGGCCCTCACATCCCGGGTCATGGGGCTGAAGGGTGCCCAGCCACCACACCCGGGTCGCCAGCACTGAAGGGTGATGACCCTCCACACCTCAGTTCATAGCACTGAGAAAGGTTCCCAGCCCACACCCATGTCATTGAAGGTGCCCGGCCCTTACACCCTGGATCATGTCACTGAAAGGGTGCCCGCCTCACCCCGGGTCATAGCACTGAAGGGTCCCAACCTCATACCCCGATTCATGGTGCTGGAGGGGTGCAGCCTCACCCCCAATTCATGGCACTGAAATCCAGGCAGCCCTCACACCCCAGGCCCTTGGCACTCAGAAGGTGCTAGGCCCTCACACCGTGTCATGTGAAGGTGCCCAGCCCTCTACCCCGGTTCATAGCTCTGTGAGGATGCCTGGCCTCACACCCCCGTTTCCTTGGCACTAAAGGGGTTGGCCCTCCGCGGCTCATGGCACAAAGGGGTGCCAGCCTCACACCCTGCGTCACTTGGCACTGGGCGGTGCCAGCCGTCACACCCTAGCCGCTTAGCACTGAAGGTGGCACCCAGCTCTCACACCTGGTTATGAGCCTAAACAGGTGGCCGGCCCTCACACCTCAGGTCATAGAGGCTGAGAAGTGCCATGGGGCTGAAGGGGTGCCCGGCTCTCACACCCCGGGTCATGGCACTGAAGGAGTGATCGGCCCTCTCGCCCCGGGTCATGGCACTGAAAGGGTGTCCGGCCCACACACCCTGGGTCATGTCATTGAAGGGGTACCCGCCCTTCACACCCAGGGTCATGTCACTGAAAGGGTGCCCGGCCGTCACACCCCGGGTCATAGCACTGAAGGGGTGCCCGGCCCTCATACCCCGAGTTATGGTGCTGGAGGGGTGCCCAGCCCTCACACCCCGATTCATGGCACTGAAATCGTGCCCGGCCCTCACACCCCGGGTCATATTGCTGAAGGGGTGCCCGGCGCTCACACCCCGATTCATGGCACTGAAGGGGTGCCCGGCCCTCAAACCCCGGGTCATATGGAAGGGTGCCCGGCCCTCACACCCCGTGTCATGTGAAGTGGTGTCCGGCCCTCACACCCCGATTCATAGCTCTGTTGGGTTGCCCGGCCCTCACACCCCGTTTCATGGCACTAAAGGGGTGCCCGTCTCTCATCGTGTCATGGCACTAAGGGTGCCAGCCCTCCACACACCGCAGTTCATAGCTCTGTGAGATTGCCCTGCCCTACACCCCGTTTCATTACTAAGGGGTGCCCGGCCTCCACACCCCGGGTCATGGCACTGAATCCTGTGCCCGGCCGTCCACACCCTAGCGCTATGGCACTGAGTATGGCCAGCCCTCACAACCTGGTCATAGACCTAAACAGAGTGTCATGTGAAGGGGTGCCCAGCCCTCACACCCCGGGTCATGGCACTGAAGGAGTGACCGGCCCTCACACCCCGGATCATGGCACTGAAAGGGTGCCCAGCCCACACACCCCGGGTCATGTCATTGAAGGGGTGCCCGGCCCTCACACCCTGGATCATGTCACTGAAAGGGTGCACGGCCCTCACACCCTGGATTATGTCACTGAAAGGGTGCCCGGCCCTCATAGCCCGGGTCATGGTGCTGGAGGGGTGCCCGGCCCTCACACCCCAATTCATGGTACTGAAATCGAGCCCGGCCCTCACACCCCGGGTCGTGGCACTGGAAAGGTGCTCGGCCCTCACAGCCCGTGTCATGTGAAGGGGTGCCCGGCCCTCACACCCCGGTTCATAGCTCTGTAGGGGTGCCTGGCCCTCACACCCCGTTTCATGGCACTAAAGGGGTGCCCGGCCCTCACATCCCGGCTCATGGCACTAAAGGGGTGCCTGGCACTCACACCCTGCGCCATGGCACTGAAGCGGTGCCCGGCCGTCACACTCCTGGCCATGGCACAGAAGGTGTGCCCGGCCCTCACACAGCTGGTTATAAACCTAAACGGGTGGCCCTGCCCTCACACCTTGGGGCATGGGGCTGAAGGGGTGCCCGGCCCTCACACCCCGGGTCATGGCACCGAAGGAGTGATCGGCCCGCACACCCCGGGTCATGGCACTGAAAGGGTGTCCGGCCCACACACCCCGGGTCATGTCATTGAAGGGGTGCCCGCCCTTCACACCCCGGGTCATGTCACTCAAAGGGTGCACGGACCTCACACCCGGGTCATGGCACTAAAATCGAGCCCGGCCCTCACACCCCGGGTCATGGTGCTGAAGGGGTGCCCGGCCCTCACGGTCATGGCACTGAATCGGTGCCCGGCAATCACCCTGGCGCGGCTGGAGGGGTGCCCGGCCCTCACACCCCGGGTCATGTCACTGAAGGGGTGCCTGGCCCTCACACCCCAGGTCATGTCACTGGAGGGGTGCCCGACCCTCACACACCGATTCTTGGCACTGAAATCGAGCCCGGCCCTAACACTCTGGGTCATGGTGCTGAAGGGGTGCCCGGCCCTCACACCCCAGGTCATGTCACTGAAGGGGTTCCCGGCCCTCACACCCCGGGTCATGGCACTGAAGGGGTGCCGGCCCTCACACCCCGATTCATTTCACTGAAGGGGTGCCTGACCCTCACACCCCGGGTCATGTGAAGGGTTGCCCGGCCCTCACACCCCGGTTTGCAGCACTGTAGGGGTGCCTGGCCCTCACACCCTGTTTCATGGCACTGAAAGGGTGCCCGGCCCTCACACTCCGGTTCATGACACTGAAGGGGTGCCCGGCCCTAACACCCCGGGACATGTCACTGAAGGGGTGCCCGGCCCTCACACCACGGGTCATGGGGTTGAAGGGGTTCCCGGCCCTCACACCCCGGGTCATGGTGCTGGAGGGGTGCCCGGCCCTCACACCCCGGGTCATGTCACTGAAGGGGTGCTCGGCCCTCACACCCGAGGTCATGTCACTGAAGGGGTGCCCGGCCCTCACACCCCGGGTCATGGCACTAAAGGGGTGCCTGGCCCTCACAGCCCGGGTCATGGTGCTGAATGGGTACCCGGCTTTCACACCCCGATTCATGGCACCGAAAGGATGCCTGGCCCTCACACCCCGGGTTATGTCACTAAAGGGATGCCTGGCCCTCACACCCCGGGGCATGGTGCTGAAGCGGTGCCCGGCTTTCACACCCCGATTCATGGCACTGAAAGGGTGCCCGGCCATCACACCCCGGGTCATGGTGGCTGAGGGGTGCCCGGCCCTCACACCCCGGGTCATGGGGTTGAAGCGGTTCCCAGCCATCACACCCCGGGTCATGGTGCTGAAGGGGTGCCCGGCCCTCACACCCTGATTCTTGGCACTGAAATCGACCCCGGCCCTAACACTCTGGGTCATGTGCTGAAGGGGTGCCTGGCCCTCACACCCCTGATTCATTTCACTGAAGGGGTGCCCGACCCTCACACAACGGGTCATGTGAAGGGGTGCCCGGCCCTCACACCCCGGTTCGCAGCACTGTAGGGGTGCCCGGCCCTCACACCCCGTTTCATGGCACTGAAAGGGTGCCCGGCCATCACACCCCGGTTCATGACACTGAAGGGGTGCCCGGCCCTCACACCCCGGGTCATGGAACTGAAGGGGTGAACGGCCCTCACACCCGGGTCATGGACCTAAAGGGGTGCCCGGCCTTCACACCACGGGTCATGGGGTTGAAGCGGTTCCCGGCCCTCACACCCCGGGTTATGTCACTGAAGGGGTGCCCGGCCCTCACACCCCAGGTCATGTCACTGAAGGGGTTCCCGGCCCTCACACCCCGGGTCATGGAACTGAAGGGGTGCCTGTCCCTCACACCCCGGATCATGGTGCTGAAGGGGTGCCTGGCTTTCACACTCCGATTCATGGCACTGAAAGGGTGCCTGGCCCTCAAACCCCGGGTCATGGTGTCGGAGGGGTGCCCGGCCCTCACACCCCTGGTCATGTCACTAAAGGGGTGCCCGGCCCTCACACCCCTGTTCATGGGGTTGAAGCGGTTCCCGGCCAGCACACCCCGGGTCATGGTGCTGATGGGGTTCCCGGCCCTCAAACCCCGGGTCATGGTGCTGGAGGGGTGCCCGGCCCTCACACCCCGGGTCATGTCACTGAAAGGGTTCCCGGCCCTCATACCCCGTGTCATGTCACTGAAGGGGTCCCCAGCTGTCACACTCCGGATCATGGCACAAAAGGGGTGCCTAGTCCTCACACCCCGGGTCATGGTACTGAAGGGCTGCACGGTCCTCACACCCCGGGTCATGGTGCTGATGGGGTGCCCGGCCCTCATACCCCGGGTCATGGTGCTGGAAGGGTGCCCGGCCATTACATCCCGATTCATGGCACTGAAATCGAGCCCGGCCCTCATACCCCGGGTCATGGCACTGAAAAGGTGCCAGGCCCTCACACCCCGTGTCATGTGAAGGGGTGCCCGGCCTTCACACTCCCGTTCATAGCTCTGTAGGGGTGCCCGGCCCTCACACCCCGTTTCATGGCACTAAAGGGGTGTCCGGCACTCACACCCCGTCTCATGGCACTGAAGGGGTGCCCGGCCCTAACACCCTGGTTCATGTCACTTATGGGGTGCCCGGCGCTCACACCCCGGATCACTTATCACTAAAGGGGTGCTGACCCTCATACCCGGGTCATGGTGCTGGAGGGTGCCCAGCCTTCACACAGGTCATGTCACTGAAAAAGTGCCCGGCCCCCTCACTTGGTCATGTCTCACTGAAGAAGTGCCCGGCCCTCATACCCCGGGTCATGGTGCTGGAAGGTGCAGCCCCTCACCCGGGTAAATGTCACTGAAAGATGTAGCCCTCACACCCTGGGTCATGTACCTGAAAGGGTGCCCAGCCGTCATACCCCAGGTCGCCAGCACTGAAGGGGTGCCTGGCCCTCACACACCCCGGGTCATGTCACTAGTGGTGCCCGGCCTCACCGGGTCATGTGAAAGTGCCAGCCCTTACACCCGGTTCATAACACTGTATGGATTGCCCTGCCCCCTACACCCCCGTTTCATGTAACTGAAGGGGTGCCCGGCCTCACACTCGACTCATGTCACTGAAGGGTGCCCGGCCTCATACCCCGGGTCATGGTGCTGGAGGGTGCCCAGCCCTCACATGGGATCATGTCACTGAAAGGGTAAACAGCCTCACACCCCGGGTCATGTCCCTGAAGGGTGCCCGGCCGTCATACCCAGAGTCGCCAGCACTGAAGGGGTGCCTGGCCCTCCACACGGGTCATGTCACTGACGTGGTGCCCAGCCCTCACCAGGTCATGTGAAAGGGTGCTTGGCCCTTACCCCAGTTCTTTAACACTAGCCAAGGGTGCCTGCTACACCCCATGTCACTGTGAAGGGTACCAGGCCTAAACCCCGTTCATGGCACTGATGAGTTTCAGCATTCACACCCCCTGGACATGGCACTGGGCTTGCCCGGCCCTCACACCCCTGGTCATGTGCCTAAAGTGGTGCCTGGCCCTCTGCAGACCGTAGTGCTGGAGGTGCCCAGCCATATACCGGGTCATGAGATGAAGGTGCAGGACATCACACCTATTCATGGAACTGAACAGGTGCCCAGTCCTCACACACCCTTGGTCATGTCACTGGGGTGCCCAGCCCTCACCCCAGGTAATATGCTTTGAAGAGGCCAGCCCTTACACCCCGGAGTCTGCAGTGCTGGTGCCCGGCCTCACACCCCAGGTCATGTCACTGAGGGTGCCCGGCCTCTGGCAGGTCTGGCACTGAAGGTGCCTGGCCTCACACCCAGGCCATGTTGCTGGAGAATTTTGACCCTCACCCCGGGTCATGTCACTGAAAGGGTGCACAGCCATGACACGGATCATGGACCTAAAGGGTGCCAACCCTCACACCCAGGTCATGGGGTTGAAGCAGCTCGCCCTCACACAGGTTCATGGTGCCCCGATGGGGTGCCAGCCCTCACACCCGATTCTTGGCACTGAAATCAGGCAGCCTAACACTGGGTCACATGGTGCTGAAGGGGTGCCAACCCTCACACCCAATTAATTCACTGAAGGGGTTGCCCGACCTCACCCAGGTCATGTGAAGGGGTTTGTCCCTCACACTTGGTCATAGCACTAAAGGGTGCCAGCCCTCATACCCCCAGGTCATGGTGTGGAGGGTGCCCAACCTTCTACCACAGGTTATATCACCTGAAGGTGCCTTCACCACCCCAGGTCATGTCACTGAAAGTGTCGCCCTCCACCCAGGCCATGGTGCTGGATTGATGCCTGGCCTCACCCCGATTCACTTGGCACTGAAAGTGCCCAGCCTCACACCCCGGTTCGTGACACTGAGGTGCCAGCCCTCACACCCGGGTCATGTCACTGAAGGGGTGCCCGGCCTCACACCCCGATTCGTGACACTGAAGGGGTGCCAGCCCTCCACACCCCGGGTCATAGCACTGAAGGGTGCCAGCCTCCCACACCCAGGGTCATGGTGCTGGAGGGGTGCCCGGCCCTCATACTCCCCAGTCATGTCACTGAAGGGTGCCCCAGCCCTCACACCCCGATTCGTGACACTGAAGAGTGCCAGCCCTCCACCGGGTCGCCCAGCACTGAAGGGTGCCCTGCCCTCACACCCAGGTCATGTCATTAAAGGGTGCCAGCCCTCACACCCCGATTCGTGATGACACTGAAGAGTGCCCGGCCCTCACCCCTGGTCATGGTGCGCAGAGGGTGCCCGGCCACCACCCAGGTCATGTGAAGGTGCCCGGCCCTCACACAGTTCCGCCATTCTTGGGGTGCCCTTCCCCCCACCGTTTCGCAGCACTGAAAGGGTGCCTCACACCCCAGGCCATGGCATGGAGGGGTGCCCGGCCCCTCACACCCAGGTCATGGCACTGAAGAGGCCCGGCCCTCACACGGGTCATGGCACTGAAAGAGCCCGGCCCTCCACCCCGGGTCATGGTGCTGAAGGGGTGCCAGCCCTCACCCAGGTCATGTCCCTAAGGTGCAGCCCCTCACCCCCAGGTCATGTCACCAGTGGTGCCGGCCTCACACCCCAGGTCATGTCACCTGAAGTGGTGCCCGGCCCTCACACCCGGGTCATGGCACTGATAGAGGTGCCCAGCCCTCCCACCCCCTGGCCGCCCAGCACTGAAGGGGTGCCTGGCCCTCACACCCAGGTCATGTCGCACAGCGTGGTGCCCGGCCCTCACACCCCGGGTCATGTGAAAGGTGCCCAGCCCTTACCCAGGTTCATAACACTGTATGATTCCTGCCCCTACACCCCGTTTCATGTCACTTCAGAAGGTGCCCTTCCTAAAACCCAGTTCATGTCACTTATGGGTGCCAGCCCTCCTCCAGGTCATGTAGAAATGGTGTCACGGCCTCACCACCCAGTTCACATAACACTGCCAAGGGGTGCCCTGCCACCACACCCCGTTCATGTCACTGAAAGGGGAATTTTCCAGGCCTAAAACCCCGGTTCATGTCACTTATGGGGTGCCCGGCCTTCCTCCGGAGTCATGGTACTGGAAGGGTGCCCAGCCTTGACACCCGGGTCTTGTAAAGGGTGCTCGACCCTCACACCTAGTTTCGCTTGCCTGTATGGGTGCTGGCACTCCCACACCCCAGGTGTGGCACTGATGAGGTGCCCTGCATTCACCCTGGACATGGCACTGATGCTTTGCCCTTCCTCACACCCCTGGTCATGTACCTAAAAGTGGTGCCCGGCCTCACCCCCGATTCATGGCACTGAGGTGCCCGGCCTCACACTCCAGGCCATGGTGCTGGAGGTGTCGAACCCTGACACATCGGGTCATGACACTGAAGGGTGCCAGCCCTAACACCCCCAGGCCATGGTGCTGGAGGTTGCCCGGCCCTCACACCGGGTCATGTCACTGAAAGTGCCCGGCCCTCACACCCAGGCCGCCATGGTGCTGGAGGGTGCCCAGCCCTCACTTATACCAGGTCATGGAAGTGCAGGGTGCCGGTTGTCACACCCCCCATTCGCCCAGAACTGAGCAGTTGCCCGGTCCTCACACCCTTGGTCATGTCACTGAAGGTGCCCAGCCCTCACACCCCGGGTAATGGCACTGAAGGGCCCGGCCCTTACACCCCAGGTCATGGTGCTGAAGGGGTGCCCCGGCCCTCACGGGTCATGTCACTGAAGTGGTGGCCGGCCCTCCTGACTCCGGTCATGGCACTGAAGAGGTGCCTGGCCCTCACACCCCCAGGTCGTGCTGGAGGGGTGCCTTCACACCCCAGGTCATGTGTCACTAAGGGGTGCGACCCCTCACCCCGGGTCATGTCACTGAAGGGGTGCAGCCTGTTACCCCAGTCATGTCATTAGTAGGTGCCAGCACTCCACCCTGGGTCATCTCCTGGTGGTGCCCTTCCTCACACCCCAGGTCATAGCAGAGTAAGTGCCCAGCCCTGCACCTGGCCATAGCACTGGGGTTGCCCGGCCTCACCCCTGGTCATGTGCCTAAGTGGTGCCTCACACCCGGGTCATAGCAAGTGCAGCCCTCCTTGGTCATGGTGCTGGAGAAGTGCCCAGCCTTCACCGGGTCCTTATCACTGAAAGAATTGCCCAGCCCTCACACCCAGATATGTCACTGAAGGGGTGTCAGCCTCACACCCGGGCTGGTGCTGGATTGATGCCTGGCCCTCACACCCCAGGTCATGGTGCTGAGGGTGCCCGGCCCTCACACACCCCGATTCGCGCCCAGCACTGAAAGGTGCCGGCCTCACACCCGGTCATGTCACTGAAGGGTGCCCAGCCCTCTCACACCCCGATTCCACAATGACACTGAAGGTGCCCAGCCTCACACATGGGTCATAGCACTCCAAGGGGTGCCTTCCTCACCCAGGTGTGTGGTGCTGGAGGTGCCCAGCCTCGCCACCCCAAGTCTCATGTCACTACAGAGGGGTGCCCGTCCCTCACCCGATTCGTGACACTGAAGGGGTGCCCAGCCCTCACACCCCGGGTCATGTCACTAAATGGGTGCCCGGCCCTCACACCCCCGATTCGTGTCACTGAAGAGTGCCAGCCTCCACTTGGTCATAACTTTGAAGGGGTGCCCAGCCCTCACACACCCCGGGTCATAGTGCTGGAGAAGTGCCCAGCCCTCATACCCCCAAGTCATGTCACTGAAGGTGCCATCCCTCACACCCCGATTCATGACGCGCAGAGAGTGCCAGCCCCTCACACCCCGGGTCATGTCACTAAAAGGTGCCAGCCTCCCTTGATTCACCGTGACACTGAAGGGGTGCCAGCCCTCACCTGGGTGTGTCACTGAAAGGGTGCCAGCCCTCCACCCCGATTCATAGCACTGAAAGGGTGCCGGCCTCACTCCAGGCCATGGGCTGCTGGAGGTGTCAGGCCCCCTGACACATCCGGGTCATGACACTGAAGGGTGCCGGCCCTAACACCCAGGCCATGGTGCGGAGGGTGCCCAGCCTCACACCGGGTCATGTCACTGAGGCTGCCAGCCTCGCCCAGGCCATGGTTGCTGGTTGATGCCTGGCCCCTCACACCCGAGGTCATGGTGCTGGTGCCGGCTCACGATTCATGGCACTGAAACGGTGCCCGG
>NW_024737439.1:0-13581 GCF_018991925.1 Homarus americanus
AGCTCACTTAGTGTTACATATAGATACAGCTCATTTAGTGTTACATATATATATATACACCTCACTTAGTGTTATCATATAGATACAGCTCACTTAGTGTTACATATAGATACAGCTCACTTAGTGCTATATATAGATACAGCTCACTTAGTGTTACATATAGATACAGCTCACTTAGTGTTACATATAGATACAGCTCACTTAGTGTTACATATAGATACAGCTCACTAAGTGTTACATATAGATACAGCTCACTTAGTGTTATCATATAGATACAGCTCACTTAGTGTTACATATAGATACAGCTCACTCAGTGTTACATATAGATACAGCTCACTTAGTGTTACACATAGATACAACTCACTTAGTGTTACGTATAGATACAGCTCACTTAGTGTTACATATAGATACAGCTCACTCAGTGTTACATATAGATACAGCTCACTTAGTGTTACACATAGATACAACTCACTTAGTGTTACATATAGATACAGCTCACTTAGTGTTACATATAGATACAGCTCACTCAGTGTTACATATAGATACAGCTCACTTAGTGTTACATATAGATACAGCTCACTTAGTGTTACGTATAGATACAGCTCACTTAGTGTTACATATAGATACAGCTCACTCAGTGTTACATATAGATACAGCTCACTTAGTGTTACACATAGATACAACCTCATAGTGTTACATATAGATACAGCTCACTTAGTGTTACATATAGATACACCTCACTTGGTGTTGTTACATATAGATACAGTTCACTTAGTGTTACATATAGATACAGCTCACTTAGTGTTACATATAGATACAGCTCACTCAGTGTTACATATAGATACACCTCACTTGGTGTTACATATAGATAGAGCTCACTTAGTGTTACATATAGATACAGCTCACTTAGTGTTACATATAGATACAGCTCACCTAGTGTTACATATAGATACAGCTCACTTGGTGTTACATATAGATAGAGCTCACTTAGTGTTACATATAGATACAGCTCACTTAGTGTTATCATATAGATACTCCTCGCTTAGTGTTATCATATAGACACAGCTCGCTTAGTGTTATCATATGGATACAGCTCACTTGGTGTTATCATATAGATACAGCTCACTTAGTGTTATCATATAGACATAGCTCGCTTAGTGTTACATACAGCTACTGCTCACTTAGTGTTGCATATAGATACAGCTCACTTAGTGTTATCATATAGACACAGTTCACTTAGTGTTACATACAGCTACAGCTCACTTAGTGTTACATATAGCTACAGCTCACTTAGTGTTACACCCTTCAGGTCATTTATCAGGTGGACTGAGCACCACCTGTCACTGTCATCATGCCTAACGTGACGTGTATTTAGTAAACCTTTCCGAAATTTTTGAAGCCATGAATCTGTAACATTACTGTTGTTCACGTGGGGCTGCACTAACACTGTCTAGCACTAACAATTATAAACATCTGTCTCCGTCCCCTAAATGTGGAGTAATGTTGTTAAGCCACATTTATGGCAGCTATCATGCCACCGTTGACCAGCAAGACGATGTATTTCCATTATTATGAGTGAAATTAAATTAATCTCAAAGTACTTTTATGAAAGTAATACAACAAAACAATACAAGATTCGTGTTGAGATAAAATGATCGATGAGACATTTCGGACAAATATTCGTTTAATGATATATATCTTTAATTAGTGGACTGACAGTCTGCCTCAGAGTCGTGTGTCCCGGAATTAAATGATATTCATTCATTTAAAGCCCAGCTGCCACAGGCCCGAGCAGTTCTCAGTTCCATTCATCCTGAGGACTTGAGATTGAGGTTCTTCGTGTCACTTCTGCAGTTAATCGTATTATAATTAAATACATTTTAATCTTATTTCGCGGATCCCAGAGGCTGTAACATGATGTGATTTGGGGGAGGGATGGGGGATTTGGAAGGGGAGGATGGGAGGGAGGGTGCAGGATGAGGAGTGGGGTGGAAGAGGAAGGAGGTAGAAGGAATGGGGAGGTGGACGCCATATCTGCAGTGTAACACGGGTCATCGATCTCATGAACAAAACACTGAGGACAGTATCTTCAGTGTACATTATATTACCACCAATCATTCGTGAGTAATTATACATCTCCTCAACATAAAGGTATAATGAACACTTGTCTCTTTTATTCAATTAAAACTTGTGAAGGACAGAATTTGTTCCGTCTACTAAAATATTCTAATGGTTGTTTTTACGTACAGATTTATATGTGATATTTGTTTATATTTTGACGTTCTTACACAAGACTGTTTTTGTTTGTATATGAGTGAATGTGTGTTTACTTGTATGTTGTGGAATTATGTAGTTTCTTCAGGAGGTTGAGGGGGAGGTTGAGGGGGAGGTTGAGGGGGAGGTTGACACATGAAAGAACCATACATAGACACATGAAAGAACCATACATAGACGCATGAAAAAACCATACATAGACACAAGAAAGAATCATACATAGACACATGAAAGAACCATGCATAGACACATGAAAGAACCAATCATAGACACATGAAAGAACCATACATAGACACATGAAAGAACCATACATAGACACATGAAAGAACCATACATAGACACATGGAAAAAGAACCATACATAGACACACTTAGAAAAAGAACCATTCATAGACATGGAAAGAACCATGCATGAACACATGAAAGAACCATACATACGAACACATGGAAAAGAATAGCACGCTAGACACATGAAGAACCATACATCTGACACAAGAAAGAACCATGCATAGACACATGAAAGAACCATACATAGACACATGAAAGAACCATTCATAGACACATAAGAGAACCATACATAGACACATGAAAGAACCATACATAGACACATGAAAGAACCATGCATAGACACATGAAAGAACCAATCATAGACACATGAAAGAACCATACATAGACACATGAAAGAACCATACATGGACACATGAAAGAACCATACATAGACACATGAAAGAACCATTCATAGACACATGAAAGAACCATACATAGACACATGAAAGAACCATACATAGACACATGAAAGAACCATACATAGACACAAGAAAGAACCATGCATAGACACATGAAAGAACCATGCATAGACACATGAAAGAACCATACATAGACACATGAAAGAACCATACATAGACACATGAAAGAACCATACATACACATATGAAAGAACCATACATACACATATGAAAGAACCATTCATAGACACATGAAAGAGCCATACATAGACACATGAAAGAACTATACATAGACACATGAAAGAACCATACATAGACACATGAAAGAACCATGCATAGACACATGAAAGAACCATCCCATCTATTGTTAAAATAAAAAACAACTCCTGATTTATGTACTGTACAGCCCTGTAAATGTATTTAATGCATATTATATAATTATGTCTAATTCAAATGTAAGTCTGTATATTTTCAGCCACCGGCTGCAACTCTATTAATAAACCGTTTATTATTATTGTTATTATTATTTACATAGACACATGAAAGAACCATGCATAGACACATGAAAGAACCATACATAGACACATGAAAGAACCACACATAGACACGTGAAAGAATTACACATAAACTCATGAAAGAACCATACATAGACACATGAATGAAACATACATAGACACATGAAAGAACCATACATAGACACATGGAAGAACCATACATAGACACATGAAAGAACCACACATAGACACGTGAAAGAATTACACATAGACTCATGAAAGAACCATACATAGACACATGAATGAAACATACATAGGCACATGAAAGAACCATACATAGACACATGAAAGAACCATACATAGACACATAAAAGAACCATACATAGACACATGAAAGAACCATACATTGACACATAAAAGAACCATACATAGACACATTAAAGAACCATTCATAGACACATAAAAGAACCATACATAGACACATGAAAGAACCATACATAGACACATAAAAGAACCATACATAGACACATAAAAGAACCATACATAGACACATGAAAGAACCATACATTGACACATAAAAGAACCATACATAGACACATTAAAGAACCATACATAGAAACATAAAAGAACCATACATAGAAACATAAAAGAACCATACATAGACATTAAAAAAACCACTTTATAGGCATTAAAAGAACCATACATAGACACATTAAAAGAACCATACATAGACACATTAAAAGAACCATACATAGACACATTAAAGGGCCATGCATAGACACATGAAAGAACCATACATAGACACATGAAAGAACCATACATAGACACATGAAAGAACCATTCATAGACACATGAAAGAACCATACATAGACACATGAAAGAACCATACATAGACACATTAAAGAACCATACATAGACACATGTAAGAACGACATAAACTCATATCCAGTATATACTGTAATTAGTTGCGCTGTAATATTCTCTCAAACTCATTCAATGATTCATAAAGGCTATTATACAGTAATATGCTGTCATTAACGACATGTAATTAATTTCGCTATATTGTTTTTAAATCCCAATAATACCAGGATGCAGCGGGTAATTACCAATCTGTATTACATTGGAGCAGTTATGTGAGTATTGCAGCAGCGCCTCGGGTTACTGCTGCTGTGCAATACTCGGTGACGGGTTACCAGGAGTGAGTTGGTCATGAGGACTCGTTCGTCTCTTTTGCATTTGTACCGTCAACTTTTATATAGTTAGTTTATCATTTGTATAGGACTATTTTCTCTTAATTTTATAAACTCAAAATTACGTTTATTGTGAATGGATCTGAAAATTATATGGAAATATATAAAAAGTTGTACAGGTTTATTGTAAGGACATTCGCTAATCTGCCTATACTTAGTTGAGGCTTCACACTCACTCACACCAATGTTATGACATTTGTTCCTGAGCAACGAAAGTTGTTGTCGTAGCAGTACAAGATTTTCACCACAGGGTTGTGGCCTGATGATATGGGTAAAGCCTGAGTGAGGACTACTGGAAGGCTTCGACTCTTAATATAGAGTTAGTTAGTGAAATGGAGAAACGAGTGGGAATGGCGGGTGTAAACGAGAAACAAACTGTGTTATATTCCTTCAGTATAACATAAGGCATTAGTGTTACGTCATTTATAGGACAGACAGAACTTGACCAGTTTACTCCCTTTGCCCGGGTGTTTGGTGTAATTATAGTTGAACCTGATTTTCTTGTTTAACTCTTAAGCATGATGAATTAACCCTTGATACGGTGCTATCATACTCTATGGGTTAAGTCATGGTACTAAAGGGGGTAATTTAAATATTCTAAATATGTGTTGAATTTAACTGTTGTGGTTTCAAAATACAGTTTCCATTAATTATTATTTTTTTTTTAACTATTTGTAAATAATGTCTCACATCTCAGAACGCAATAGACTATACCAAGTTTATCTAAACAATAAAACTATGTAGTTCTGGGCGACCTTGACCAAAAGAGTTTATAAAGAACACATAATAAATCTTTACTGTATAACGTGTAAGACAACAAGAGTAATGTGATAACACTCAAGTTTCTAGTCATCAGTTATTCCCAGTTTATTACAGCAAGTGATTAATGTTTGAGGGAATGAAGTAAAGTTAATATTGTTGACAAAGAACAACAGTGACAGGTAACTTTAAGAAGCCTTAATAAAGGAAGACATAGAGGGAGGAGAGAGCAGCACCAGGTTTAGTGCACTTCCTCATTCTCTTGTTGGTGTCTTAATAATGTTCTTGGTAATTAACTGCTTCATTAGTGGAGACATTAATGCCACTATCAATTTAAAGTGTCCGTTTTAGGGCCTCTGGTTATAATGTTTATCGTATAATGTTGTTTAACTGGGGGAGAGGAGAGAGGTGAAGAGAGTAGAAAATAATCGCGGAATTTTTGGTGTACATATAAAATTTTGGACATGATTACAGTACATTCAGATATCAGACACCACAGTTTTCACAGGATTGGATTTCTTTTTGAATTTATATTGAAAACAGTCAAGATGGGGTGTGAGGGATTTAGTCACTTCCGGAGTTGGGGAAAAACAATAACAACAACAGAGAAGTCTTTGAGATGTACCACAAAAATCCTTAAAACTAACACAAAACAGCTGACGATATGTGATATTGACGCCTGTGTGGGTGATTTAATTCCATAACTTACTCCAGATCAAGAGATGATGTGTCGTCTGTCCACCATATTAACTCCTCAAGAATCGTGGGTAAACAGATTAACCAGAAACTTGCTCATAACACACACACTTAGTCTCAGCCTGAGGAGAAATATGACTTAAGATTTTATGAACGACCAACTTTCTCCAAGACAAACAATACTCCCTCACTTAACAGCCAACTCACCTGGATGAAACAAGAGGAAATTAAATGAAATGATTTACCTGGTTCCTCGTACCTGTGAGAACAAGAGTAAGAATGGCTAATAAGCTACACCATCGCTTGCTGGTCATAATATTTGTTCATGAGTCAATAGTTTATACTTACAGATGATGACTCAGTTTAAAGACAACGCTGGAAATACAAAGGATCATTGTTCTACCAACTGTATATACTATAGCTTGGCAATATAGGGACTCACATGCCAGGTGTTGAGGACTCACAGCCAGGTGTTGTAGTGTTGAGGACTCACAGCCAGGTGTTGAGGGGATAATGACAGGTACTGTGGCAAGAGGAAAATTTTTCGTACCAGCTCGGCACCAGCACACGGCGGTCATCACATTAATATCCCAGGCGCTGCTCGCTCACATTTGCATCAGTGTGGAGAAATGCTTTATCCTGAAATGCATTTATTTTGTATATGACGTTGATAAACCGGTGAAATATTTTCCCTCCTTTAATCTTAATTTTAATGCATACACCGTTTTCTTCTGGTGAATATCATTAATACTGAAAATTATGTGAAACTTTGACGATAATATTATTCCTTAAAAGTAATTATTTATTTCTCAGAGAATTTGATATGAATTAATAACATCAGTCAGGAGGTGTCCCTGTGTGTGGTGCTTGTTGACAGTGTTAACATGGTGGTGTCCCCCCACCCCTCTGTGTTCTACCTCTCCTCTCTCTCTCGTCTTCTGCTCCTCGCTTCCCTCCTCCTCTCAGTCCCCTTCCAAACGTCCATTTATATCATGTCCCTTCATGGCCATTTCCCCCCTCTCTACACTGTCATATACACAACTTTTAGGTGTGGGGGGAGGGTTATTCCCAAATTTAGTTGTGTTTTGGGGGGAGTAGGGACGGGGCCCATTTGAAAATTCCACCTTCGGGACACTTCTGGGGGTTCACAAATTGCGCGCACACACACACACACACACACACACACACACACACATATATATATTGTCCTTTATACATACAGATGGCTCTAAAACGGGACTAAAGACTCTAACAGGGCAGATAGTGAGCCAAGTAGTAAAAGGGACAGACATATCAAAGGCCACTGGTGTTCTCTGGCGATTATTTCAAGCTGACTAAAAATTATATTGTTAAGGTGAGGGAGACCTTTAAGGCGTCTTTGTTAATGTGATATGTAAATAAATATCCTTTAGAGAGTTTGATATATAAGAACAGATTTAACCTGTGAGTAAAAGTGGAATGGTAATAAATCTATAGTTAACTAATTTTAACCTTACCTTTAACCGATATACCTGGTGACTTAACCATCTGTTGCTTACATTAACTATAAGTTTATTGTCAAGATTTATGGTCATTAGTTTTATAGTTTATCTTCAAACTTTTATTCTAAATTCACTTCTACATTTTTGTTTTCGTTTTCTCTCTCTTTGTCCGCTGACTCATTACCAGGGAGGGCCGTCGGCTACCGCTCACAGTCAACAGTATAAATGGAGCCTTGTGGACCGTGGTGTGTGCCCAGTCTGATCGTCAGTACTCCTTCTAAAACAACACATTGTGTTTTACCTTTACTCTCGCGTTTTTATCGTTTTTGTTCTAATTTTTTATGCACATTATTTTTCCCACTTTGAAACTTGAGTTATTTGTAGTTATGTGTTTTGTCGCAGGAATTGTTTTTTATTTTGTAAGTTTGACAATTAATTTTATTCGATAAACTGGTCTTATTTACATGACTGAGTATTGTTTCGAAATGTATCTCATTAACTTTGCCCTTTGACTGGATGACAGGTGTTCTTAGATAGAGGAAAATTAATGAAATATTATCGGTCATATGAGTAACCTCACCTAGGACAGCCAAACTATCTTATAGTGTAAACAGGAGGAAGGAAACATGAGTGATAATCAGAGATAATTTTCAATACAGTAAAATGAAAGATTAAGGAAAGAGAAAATTAAAACAAAGTGTTAATAAAAGTTCGTATTAACAACTTGAGAAGAAAAGAACTGAATACTGAAAGTTAAATGTAAAATAATATGTCTAAGTCGCCACGATAGTCTGAGTGGGAACAACACTAGGAGGGGAGGAGGCCGAGGAGAAGGAGGAAGGAGGGAGGAGGGAGAAGGTGGAGGAGGAGGGAGAAGGAGAGGTGGCGGATGAGGAGGAGGAGGGAGGAGGAGAAGGGAGGAGGAGGAGGAGGGAGGAGGAGAAGGAGAGGTGGATGAGGGAGGGGAGGAGGAGGAGGAGAAGGAGGAGGAGGAGGAGGAGGAGGAGGAGGAGGAGGAGGAGGAAGAGGAGGAGAAGGAGAAGGAGGAGGAGGTGGAAGAGGGGAGGAGAAGGAAGAGAGGAGAAGGAGGAGGGAGGAGGAGGAGGAGGGAGGAGGGAGGAGGGGAGGGAGAAGAAGGAGGAGGAGGAGGAGGAGAAGGAGGAGGAGGAGGAAGGGAGGAGGAGGAGGAGGAAGAGGAGGAAGGAGAAGGAGAAGGAGGAGGAGGAGGAGGAGGAGGAAGAGGAGGAGAAGGAGGAGGAGAAGGAGGAGGAGGAGGAGGAGGAGGAGGAGGAGGAAGAGGAGGAGGCGGAGGAAGAGGGGGAGGAGGAAGAGGAGGAAGAGGAAGAGGAGGAAGAGGAAGAGGAGGAGGAGGAGGCCCTGAAGTAACGTAACCAGGAACAATGCATGTAAGGAATACTTATGATGTACTCACTATGTACTACAGTGCCTCTCATGTACTCTCTACTGCAGGTTCTCCACAATATTAAAACTATCGACACACAGAGAACAAAGTAGCTGGTTGGAGAGTATCAATAGATGGTCTTGGTTATAATGTATTCAGGAATCTTAACCCAAGTTGCCTCAGATGTATTGTGTTGTCTGATTAATAAACCCAACCGTAGAGAGACACAGGTACAGTCACCCACAAGAGTCCTGTCGTATCTCCTGAACCACGAACCACGAGATTCAGACTCATAAATCCGAATCATTTATGGACAGAATAATGCATCGGTGTCTACTGCTTTGGGTTCACGATTCTGAATCTCGAGGTTCGTGATTCAAGAGGAGAGGCGACAGGACTTTTGTGGGTGACTTACTCCCAAAGTCTCGTTCTATCTCAAAGTGGTTGTTTATGTCTCTCTACACGTCTCTCTCCGCCGTGAATGAGAAACTCAACCACTAAGATCTTTATTCCCGAAAGTAATCATCGCCCTGGTCAAGACATGAGTGAGGTGTGCATGGGGAGAGGAGAGTGTGTGCTATATTCCCCGGCTTACTGTTTTAGGGCTGTCACAGGACATTGACCCCGGCTGTTAGGATCTGTAGAAATCCTTAAAATGAGGAGAAATTCTGGCAACTTCAACAAAGTCTTGGTGAAATAAAATATAACATCGGAGGAGAAGAAAGACAATATTTTTTTTATTATGTCTTTCTTTTTCACATATACTCTACGCACAAGTTACGAAAGTGAATCTTCAGTGACCACAATGACTCATAATGTTTTATAACAGCTTAGTGAGTACAGTGAGTCACCGTAACTACTGAAACTTGATATTGATCTTTGATACTACTAAGGGAATGAAAGTAGATATAAGAAAGGCTCTGAGTCCCTGTGGATAAGAAAATGGTGAAAATCCTGGCTATTTAAGGTGTCTAGTAACAGATAAACGGGTTAAAGTTTTATGTACCTCAGTGGCAGGAGCTCCATATCATTCAGTTATAGATCCAAACATTAAACTACTCTCATGGTGAAGGTCTGAGAATATTATTAAAAAGTAATTATCAAGATTATTAAGTGTGTTTCTAGTACCAAAATTTAGAATAAGATTTTAATAACGTAAGGAAGGGAATATATCAGATAAAAACGTGTGTGATATTTTTCCCTGGAGCCAGTTCATGTCACCAACCACAGAGAGACGGATACAACAACATACCAATTGATACCATGATGGAAGAAGCACACGAACTATTGAAAGTTATTAGACAACCATTTACAACGTACATTACATAAATTGTCTTTTGTCAGAAAAATAAAACCACATAAACTAAAAATAAATCATAGTTTTAATCGACAAATATGATTATAATTAAGGTTAAATGTAGTTAAATAATTGTATCTAATAATAAATCTGAGAGTTGGCGAAGGTCCAACACTTTAAACGTGTTCGGGTTTCTTACCAACCCTCCCAAATTCTACATCTCTCCAGAGCCTCAGATTTTAATTTAATTCATCCATCCTGATCACCCTTTCCCTGGACCTCCTGCCCTCAATTCCATCCAATAATCTTCCTGCCATTATTCCCTCATCCCTAATTATATGGCCCAGGTATCACAGTCTTCTTATTTTTATAAAGTTTCAGTATTTATCTTGTTGGTTTTGTTAGAATTAAAGTTACGATTAAACATGTTGAACAAAGGAGCAAACTTGAGGAATAAAACATGAAATACTACTCAAGGTCACAAGTTCCTTCACTAGAGAGGTTAACAATTAATCAGTGGTATTACCTGGTGTTCTGGCCTTCAGTAAGACCCTCATCCTTCACAACACAAGTCTCCCAGGTTTTAGTGCCTCGAATGGTGTCTAGGCTTCCATCCTTTGGTTATTGAGGTTTAAGAGTAACTCGACCTTTTAAGACCTGTAACTTATGTACTACCGACGTATTCTCTATCTGCCACGGTAGGTTTCTGCTTCCCTCCCACAACTGTACATGTCATTCTTCACACAGCCACCAGGAACTAGCTGGCCACGGTCATGTTCTCCCACACTACACGCTCACCATCTGTACATGTCACCTCCCCCTCCTCTCTCGTCCTCCCTCCCACCTGATACAAACTTTTTCCACCGTTCAATACCCAGAACGATTCCTCATCCCGTTCTCTTTGTTACACATATAATTGTTGTATGGACGGTTAAATTGTTTTGTTTTAGGGGCGACTGTTGGGATGAGGAGTGACGATACAATAGTTCTGGGGTGTAGACTGTTATAAAACAATACAGGATAAAATTAGTTTGACATCGTGGGTAGTACATCAGGTTGTCATAGTCTTCAAAGGACTTATCGTTTGGCCTCTAATAGTGAATGACAAGAGATACACACAGTTCTATTTTTCATAATTATTATTGTTGATGGACGAGAGTAATTATTAATCTTGTGATGCACTTTAAGATCTTAGTTGTTGAAGCGAAGTAATACAGCAACACCGACGACAACAGAGTGATGGGGAAGTTGTTTTGTTGTTTAGATTCATCGTTTCTGTTTTAACTTGTTTGTTTTTTCCTGTGGGGTTTGTTTAGTGTTTTATTTTGTATTGTTGAGAGTTAATTCTATTTGTTTAGACTCTCCTTTATCCTCTCCCCCCCTTTAATACCTCCAGAGTGAGTGTTACAGTATAAATTGTTCTGTCCCTTGCATCTGTCCTGCTGTCATCCATCCATTACTGTCCTTTCCTACTCTCTCTAAATCTCTTTTCTCTGTGTTTATTCACCTTATTCTTTTGTCCTTTACTTCCATGTTCCATAATCTCCTTGACAACTTGTTCTCTTTCATTTGCTGTATAAGTCCGACGGACCTCAGCCGATTTCCAACTTTTTTCTTAAATGATTCTTTATCTTAATTCCCGCTCAATTTTGTAGTCCTCTTTCTCTCCTCCTTTATAATTAATTGTTTTAAGGCTCAGTTGTTCTCTATGACATACAACTTCTATTTCCGTATTTTCGTTAATGTTGCAGCTCCTATGTCACAAATTTTAAGCCGGTATCACACAGGTGTCGAAACTTTTCCATTAATTGTTTTGTTTATTTCCTGGTCCCACACAGCGTCGTCTGTTTTCTTTAATGGTAATGCAGGTGTTTGTATCTTCGTCTATACATTCATGTCATTTTCACCACCCTCGCCCTCTGTGCCTCCCAGATATATAACACTATCAATTTGCTTAAAGAAACGGTGAGACGATGTTACCTGTAAATTTTAATTATTCTCCCTGACCCATATCATTCCTGTTTTCTCTAAGCTTATTTGTAATCTATGTTTTTCTAAGGAATCTATAACACTTCCCTAGTGTTTTCTCTCTTACTCTACACTGAGACTGACAGGTCATTTGTATACAAGGTTTTCATTATAACTTTCTGGTCCATCACCTTCATGTTGATCAGAAATAACATTATAAACAGGAAAGGTTAATGCATAGACCTGCCTGTGACCTCACTCCCGCCTCAAGCTCTTCAGGTGTTTCTCTCACCATTTTCGGGAACTCTATACTTACCTCAACAACCCTCACCTCAGCTTCTCCCACACACTGTACTTCATAATTCTACATGTCAATTCCCTCAACACAATACCGTATGCTCCTTGAATGTCGATAAACCCTAAAGCCACATCTTATCCGAAGTCCTCTTTTTTTCCTCTGTTGTTTGTGTTCCTAGAAACAAATCATCATCCGACCCCTTCCCCTCCTAAATCCTCGCTGGTTCTCTCTCCCTAAAACCTATTCTTCAGTGAATAAGATAACAAAGCTTTTGAGGCAGAGGAGAATGAGGACAGCAGGAATTTCTGTGACCTCGAGTTCAAAATAATAAAAGCTTTCATCATCTCCTCATACCAAGATGCGCCAATGACAGCTTCAACAGGTGGGATTCAATGCCACGTTTGTGATACTAATGATGTGACTGTTTACTTCCGAGGAATTAATTATCATGGGGAAGTGTGATAGCAAATTAATCTAAATGTTTTGAAATTCATATAAGGAAAATAATGTTGGATGATGCCGACTTGTGCCATGTTCAAGAACATTTTGCGTGGCAACTCCAGGATTTTTGGTGTTTTATTGGAACTGAAGAAGATGAACAGTGATGTGCGGGCTGGTGGGAGTACAACTATTTTATCTTAAAATGTGAAAAACCAACACAAGAGAGCCAAACTATGACTAAAGTTTGGTAAGGTTAGCTGTTCATTTACATGTATTATGATTTTCTACATCGTCTGTGACCAGCCAGAAGATGCCTAAATAAAGAATTACATAGATGCTATGTTGCTAAACGGGGAATTATATATATATATATATATATATATATATATATATATATATATATATATATATATATATATATATATATATATATATATATATATATATATATATATATATATATATATATATATGTATATATATATATATATATATAT
>NW_024737440.1:0-26290 GCF_018991925.1 Homarus americanus
CTGACCTCCTTGGTACACCCCTGACACTCCAGGTACACCTCCGACTCTCCCAGGTGCACACCTCTGACACTCCCGTTCTATCACTTGACGTTCCTGGTGCACGTCTCTGACCTCCCCAGGTGCACCTCCGACATTCCCAGGTGCACCTCCGACCTCCCAGATTTTGCTTCTCTTACACTCCCAGGGTACAACAGGCACTCCCAGGTGCCCTCTGACACTCCCAGGTACACCTCCTGACACTCCCAGGTACACCTCTGACACTCCCAGGTACACCTCTGACACTCCCAGGTGCTCCACTGACATTCCCTGGTACACCTCTGACCTCCCAGGTACACCTCTGATGCTTCAGGTACACCTCTGACACTCCCAGGTATACCTCTGACACTCCCAGGTACTCCACTGCCATTCCTGGTACACCTCCTGACCCCTCCCAGGTACACCGCTGACACTGCCAGGTACACCTCTGAGCCTCCCAGGTACACCTCCGACACTCCCAGGTGCACCTCTGAGCCTCCAGGGTGCACCTCTGAGGCCTTCCAGGGTGCACCTCTGACACTCCCAGGTATACCTCCTGACACTCCCAAGGTACTCCACTGCCATTCCCTGGTACACCTCCTGACACTCAGGTGCCACCGCTGACACTGCCAGGTACAACTCCTGACACTCCCAGGTACACCTCCACGACACTCCCAGTGCACACCTCTGACACTCCCAGGGTACACCTCCTGACACTTCCAGGTACACCCCTGACACTCCCCAGGTACACCTTTGACACTCCCAGGTACTCTACTGACATTCCCTGGTGCACCTCTGACAGCACTCCCAGGTACACCACTTGACACTGCCAGGTGCACCTCCTGGCCTCCCAGGTGCACCTCCTGACCTCCCAGATACACCTCCTGACACTCCAAGGTGCACCTCTGACACTGCCAGATTTACGTCTGACAATCCAGGTACTCCTGTGACACTGCCAGGTACACCTCTGACACTCCCAGGTACACCTCTGACACTCCAAGGTATACCTCTGACACTCAGGTACACCTCTGACACTCCCAAATTACTCCTTGACATTCCCTGGTGCACCTCCTGACACTCCCAGGTACATCTCTGACACTCCCAGGTGCACCTCCTGACACTGCCAATTTACCACGTCTGTCAATCCCAGGCCCACTCCTGTGACACTCCCAGGTACATCTCGATATTCCCAGGTACCTCCAGTATTCCCAGGTACACCTCCTCATACTCCCAGGTACACCTTTGAGACCCAAGGTACTCCACTGAGCCTCCCTGGTACACCTCTGACACTCCCAGGTACTCCTCTGACCTCCCTGGTTCACCTCTGAGATCCCAGGTACACCTCCTGACCTCCCAAATTTTTACCTCAGGTATTCCCCAGGGTGCACCTCTGCTACTCTCAGGCACACTTTGAGGCTCCCAGGTGCTTCACTGACACTCCCTGGTGTACCTCTGACATTCCCAGGTACACCTTTGAAACTCCCAGGTGCACCTCTGAGTACTCCCCAGGTATGCCTCCTGACCTCCCAGGTCCGCCTCCGACACTTCCCCAGGTACAACTCCGACACTCCCAGGTGACCTCCGATGCACTCCTAGGTACACCTCTGGCCTCCCAGGTACACCTCCTGACACTCCTGGGCATTCCTCCTGAGCCTCCCTGGGTACACACCTCTGGCCTCCCAGATACCCCCACCTCAGACCTCCTGGTACACCTTTGGCCTCCCAAGTGCCTCTTTCCTCCCCTGGTTCTCCCCTGACACTCAAGGTGCACCTCTGACACTCCCAGGTTGCTCCACTGACATTCCCTGGTGCACCTCTGTCACTCCCAGGTGCACGTCCAGCACTCCCAGATACACCTCTGACACTCAGAGTACCTCTGACACTCCCAGGTGCTCACCAGGCACTCCCTGGTTACACCCTGACACTCCCAGGTACACACTCTGACACTCCAGGTGCACCTCTGACTTTCCCAGGTTTCTCCCACTGACATTCCCTGGTACACCTCTGAGACTCCCAGGTACACCTCCGACACTCCCAGGTACACCTACGACACTCCCAGTACACTTCTGACACTCCCAGGTACCCCTCCGACACTCCAGGTACAACTCCGACACTCCCGAGATTAAACCTCCAGTCCTCCCTAGGTACACCTCTGACACTCCCTAGGTACCCCTCTGACACTCCCTAGGTATTCCTCTGACACTCTCTGGTACATATCCTAACACTCCCAGGTACCTCAGACATTTCCTGGAACACCTCTGACACTCCCAGGTACCTCTTCACCCCTGGTTTCTCCCTGGCCACTCCCAACAGGTGCCTCCAGACACTCCCCAGGTACACCTCAGACACTCCCAATTTACACCTCTGACCTCCCCAGGAACACCTAAGACACTCCCTGGGTACACCTCTCACACTCCCAGATGCCCACCTCTCACCTCCCAGGTGCTCCTGGCAGAGCACTTCCTGGTGCCTCTGACACTCCCAGGTACACCTCAGACACTCCCAGTGCCTCAGACACTCCCAGGTGCACCTCCAGACACTCCCAGGTACACCTCTGACACTCCCAGGATCTCCACTGACATTCCCTTGTGCCTCTGACACTCCCAGGTGCACCTCCAACACTCCCAGACCACACCTCAGCACTCCCAAGGTACATCTCAGAGACTCCCAAGGTACACCTCCTGACACTCCCAGGTGCACCTGTGACACTCCCCAGGTGCACCTCCGACACTCCCCAAGGTGCACCTCGACACTCCCAGATTTACCTTCTTACAATCCAAACACACCTCCGACACTCCCAGATTGCACCTCCTGACACTCCCAGATTGCAATCTCTGACACTCCCAGGTACACCTCTGACACTCCCAGGTACTCCACCTGACACTCCTTGGTACACCCCTGACACTCCCAGGTACCTCCGACTCTCCCAGGTACACCTCTCTGAGCCTCCCACGTTCTCCACTGACATTCCCTGGTACATCTCCTGACACTCCCAGTGCACCTCAGAGCATTCCCAGGTACACCCTCCGACACTCCCAGGTACACTTCTTACACTCCCAGGTACAACTCCGACACTCCAGGTGCCCTCTGAGCCTCCCCAGGTACACCTCTGAGCCTCCCAGGTACACCTCTGACACTCCCAGGTACACCTCTGACCCCACTCCCAGATTGCTCCGCGGTGACGTTCTCTGGTGCACCTCTGACCTCCCAGATTTTACACCTCTGACACTTTGCCGTTACACCTCTGACACTCCCAAGGTATGCCTCCCCAGGCCTCCCAGGTACTCACTGCCATTCCCTGGTACACCCCTCTGACACTCCCAGGTACACCGCCTGACACTGCCAGGTACACCTCTGACACTCCCAGGTACACCTCCGACACTCCCAGGTACACCTCTGACACTCCAAGGTACACCTCCTGACACTTCCAGGTACACCTCACACTCCAGGTACATGCCTCTGACACTCCCAGGTACTCCACTGCCACCCTGGTACACCTCTGACACTCCCAGGTACACCTTTGAGCTGCCAGGTACACCTCTGACCTCCCAGGTACACCTTTGACACTGCACCAGGTGCACGTCTGTCAATCCCAGGTACTCCTGTGACACTCCCAGGTGCATCTCCGATGTTCGGTACACCTCCAATATTCCCAGGTACACCTCTGATGCTCCCAGGTGCACCTTTGAGACCCCAGAACTCCACTGACCTCCCTGGGTACACCTCTGACACTCCCAGGTGCTCCTCTGACACTCCTGGTTCACCTCTAAGTCCCCCAGGCCGTCCTGACCTCCCAGGTACACCTCCGATATTCCAGGTGCACCTCTGATACTCTCAGGCACACCCCAGGCTCCCAGGTACTTCACTGACACTCCCTGGTATACCTCTGACATTCCCAGGTGCACACCTCTGAAACTCCCAGGTACCTCTGACTACTCCCAGGTACACCTCCTGACACTCCCAGGTCCGCCTCCGAGCACTCCCAGGCCTGCTCGACACTCCCAGGTAAAACCTCCGATGCTCCCTAGGTTGCACCTCCTGACCTCCCAGGTGCACCTCTGACCTCCTAGGTATTCCTCTGACACTCCCTGAGGTACACCTCTGACACTCCCAGATACACCTCAGACACTCCCTGGTACACCTTTGGGCACTCCCAAAGTACACCTCTTTCCTCCATGGTTCTCCCCTGACACTCAAGGTACACCTCAGACACTCCCAGGTACACCTCTGACCTCCCAGGTACACCTCTGACACTCCCAGGTACATCTCTGAGACTCCCAGGTGCACCTCTGACACTCCCAAGTACACCTCCTGACACTCCCAGGTACTCCACTGACACTCCTGGTACACCCTGAGCACTCCCAGGTGCACCCTCCGACACTCCCAGGTACACCTCCTGACACTCCCAGGTTCTCCACTGAGCATTCCCTGGTACACCTCCCCAGGCACTCCCAATTTTGCGTCCAACTCCCAGATACACCTCTGACTCCCAGATTGCACCTCTGACACTCCCAGATTGCTCACTGACACTCCCTGGTACCGCCCTGACGCTCCCAGGTACACCTCCACGACACTCCCAGGTACACGCCTCGGCCTCCCAGGTGCTCCACTGACCTCCCTTGAACACCCCTGACACTCCCAAGTGCACCTCCGACTCTCCCAGGTGCACCTCCTGACCTCCCACGTTCTCACACAGGCATTCCTGGTACATCTCTGGCCTCCCAGGTGCACCCCCTCCGACATTCCCAGGTACACCTCCGACACTCCCGGGTACACTTCTTACCTCCCAGGTACAGGCTCAGGCACTCCCAGGTGCCCTCTGACACTCCCAGGTGCACACCTCTGACACTCCCAGGGTACACCTCTGACACTCCCAGGTACACCTCCCTGACCTCCCAGGTGCTCCACTGACATTCCTGGTGCACCTCTGAGACTCCCAGGTACACCTCCGACACTCCCAGACACACCTCCGACACTCCCAGTACTTCTGACACTCCCAGGTACACCTCCGACACTCCCAGGCCTGCTTTCGACACTCCCAGTTAAACCTCGATCCTCCTAGGTTACACCTCTGACACTCTAGGTACACCCCCTCTGACACTCCTAGGTATTCCTCCTGACACTCTCTGGTACATATCCCAACACTCCAGGTGCACCTCAGACATTCCTGGAACACCTCTGACACTCCCAGGTACACCTCTTTCCTCCCTGGTTTCTCCCCTGACCTCCCAGGTGCAGCTGTGCCTCGGACACTCCCAGGTGCACCTCCTGGTACTCCCAGGTTACACCTAAGACACTCCTAAGGTACACCTCTCACTCCCAGGTGCACCTCTCACACTCCCAGGTACTCCTGTGACACTTCCTGGTACTTCTCTGACACTCCCAGGTACACCTCAGACACTCCCAGGTGCACCTCCAGCAGACACTCCCAGGTACACCTCCCAGACACTCCCAGGTACACCTCCTGACACTCCCAGGATCTCCACTTTGACATTCCCTTGTACACCTCTGACACTCTCAGGTACACCTCCAACACTCCCAGATACACCTCAGCACTCCCAGGTACATCTCTGAGACTCCCAGGTGCACCTCTGACACTCCCAGTGCACACCTGTGACACTCCCAGGTGCACCTCCGACACTCCCAGGTGCATCTCCGACACTCCCAGGTGCACTTCTTACAATCCCAAGCACACCTCCGACACTCCAGGTACACACCTCTGAGCCTCCCAGGGTACATCTCTGACACTCCCAGAACACCTCTGGCCTCCCAGGTGCACCTCTGACACTCCCAGGTACACCTCTGACACTCCCAGATACCACACACACCTCTGACCCCTCCAAGACACACCTCTGACACTGCCAGGTACACGTCTGACAATCCCAGGTACTCCTGTGACACTGCCAAGGTACACCTCTGACACTCCCAGGTACACCTCTGACCTCCAAGGGCACCTCTGAGCACTCTGGGTACACCTCTGACACTCCCAAGTACTCCCACTGACATTCCTGGTGCACCTCTGACCTCCCAAGATTTACCGATCGACATTCCCCGGATACCGCGTTTGACACTCCCAGGTGCATCTCTGGCCTCCCAGGTTTGCAGCTGACTTACTGCCAGGTACACCTCAGACACTGCCAGGTACACCTCCGAGACACTGCCAGGTACACCTCAGACACTCCCAGGTGCACCTCTGACACTCCCGCGTGCACCTCTGACACTCCCAGACACACCTCTGACACTTCCAGGTACACCTCCAGACACTCCCAGGTACACATGACACTCCCCAGGTACACCCCTCTGAGACTCCCCAAGTACACCTCCTGACTCTCCCAGGTACACCTCCGACACTCCCAGGTACACCTCCGACATTCCCCGGTACACTTCTGACACTCCCAGGTGCACCTCCGACACTCACGGGTACAACTCCGACACTCCCCAGTTAGACCTCAGATCTCCCTAAGGTGCACCCTCTGTTGCTCCCAGATTTGCACCTCTGACACTCTGGGTGTTCTCCTGTTGCTCTCTGGTGCATATCCTAACACTCCCAGACACACCTCCAGACATTCCTGGTACACCTCTGACCTCCCAGGTGCATACTCTTTCACTCCCTGGTTCTCCTGACACTCCCAGGTACACCTCAGCAGACACTCCCAGGTGCACAGGAACACTCCCAGGTACACAGCTGACACTCCCAGGTACACCTCAGACACTCCTAGGTACACCCCTCTCACACTCCCAGGTACACCTCTCACACTCCCAAGGTGCTTCCCTGTGACCTCCCTGGTGCTTTCAGGCACTCCCAGGTACACCTCCAGACACTCCCAGGGACACCTCAGACACTCCCAGGTACACCTCCTGACCTCCCAGGCCTCCACTGACACTCCCTGGTACACCCTGAGCCTCCCAGGGTACACCTCCGACACTCCCAGGTGCACCTCTGACCCCTCCCAGAACCCGTCCAACTTGCTCTGGATGCACCTCCTGACACTCCCAGGTGCATCTCTGGCCAGTCCAGGTACCACCTTTGACACTCCCAGGTACACCTGTGACGCAGGTGCACACCTCCGACCTCCCCAGGTACACCTCAGAGCACTCCCGAGGTGCCCTGCTTACCTCCCAGGTACCTCAGAGAGCTCTCCCAGGTACACCTCGGGCCTCCCAGGTACACCTCTGACCTCCCAGGTACACACCTCTGACCCCACTCCCAGGTGCTCCACTGACACTCCCTGGTACACCCCTGACACTCCCCAGGTACACGTCCGACCTCCCAGGTGCACGTCCCACCCAGTACTCCCCAGATTTCTCCACTGACATTCCCTGGTACACCTCTGAGCCTCCCAGGTACACGTCCAACACTCCCAGATACACCTCTGACCCTCAAGGTACATCTCACAGAGACTCCCAGGTGCACCTCTGACACTCCTAAGTGCAATCTGTTGACACTCTGGTGCACCTCCGACACTCCCAGGAACACCTCCAAGACACTCCCAACGCACTTCTTGCACTCCCAGGTGCCTCCGACACTCCCAGGTGCACACTCTGACACTCCCAGGTACACCTCTGACACTCCCTGGTGCACCTCCTGACACTCCCAGGTACACCCCTCTGAGCGCTCAGGTGCTCCACTGACATTCCTGGTACACCCTGACATTCCCAGGTGCCACCTCCTGACACTCCCAGGTACACCCAGACACTCCCAGGTGCCTTCTCACACTCAGGTACACCTCTGACACTCCTAGGTGCTCCTCTGTCCTCCCTGATGCGTCTAAAATTCCCAGGTACACCTCTTACACTCCCAGGTACACAGCTGACACTGCCAGGTACACCCCTCCAGACACTGTCAGGTACCACCTCAGACACTGCCAGGTGCCTCCGACACTCCAGATTTTACCTCAGTCACTCCAAGGTGCACCTCCTGACACTCCCAAGTGCACCTCCTGACCCCTCCCAGGCACACCTCTGACACTCCCCAGGTACACCTCAGTTACTCCCAGGTACACCGCTGACACTCCCAGGTACTCCACTGACCTCCCAAGATCACCTCTGACCTCCCATGTACACCTCCGACACTCCCAGGTACACCTCCGACACTCCCAGTACCTTCTTACACTCCCAGGTACACCTCCGACACTCCCAGGTACACCTCTGGCCCCCTCCTAGGTACACCTCCTGATGACACTCCCAGGTACACCTCTGACACTCCCAGGTACACCTTTGACACTCCCAGGTACTCCACTGACATTCCCTGGTACACCTCTGACACTCCCAGGTACACCGCTGACACTGCCATGTACACCTCTGACACTCGAGATACACCTCTGACACTCCCAGGTACACCTCTGACACTCCAAGGTACAACTCTGACACTCCCAGGTACACCTCTGACACTCCCAAGTACTCCACTGACATTCCCTGGTACACCTTTGACACTCCCAGGTACACGTCCGACATTCCCAGATACACCTTTGACACTCCCAGGTACATCTCTGACACTCCCAGGTACACCTCTGACACTGCCAGGTACACCTCTGACAATCCCAGGTACTCTTGTGACACTCCCAGGTACACCTCTGACACTCCCAGGTACACCTCTGACACTCCCAGGTACATCTCCGATATTCCCAGGTACACCTCCGATATTCCCAGGTACACCTCTGATACTCTCAGGTACACCTTTGAGACTCCCAGGTACTCCACTGACACTCCCTGGTACACCTCTGACACTCCCAGGTACTCCTCTGACACTCCCTGGTTCACCTCTGAGACTCCCAGGTACACCTCTGACACTCCCAGGTACACCTCCGATATTCCCAGGTACACCTCCGATATTCCCAGGTACACCTCTGATACTCCCAATTACACCTTTGAGACTCCCAGGAACTTCACTGACACTCCTTGGTATACCTCTGACATTCACAGGTACACCTCTGACACTCACAGGTACACCTCTGATACTCCCAGGTACGCCTCTGACACGCCCAGGTCCGCCTCCGACACTCCCAGGTACAACTCCGACACTCCCAGGTAAACCTCCGATACTCCTAGGTACACCTCTGACACTCCCAGGTACACCTCTGACACTCCTAGGTAACACTCCTGACATCTCCAGGTACACCTCAGACACTCCCTGGTACACCTTTGACACTCCCAGGTACACCTCTTTCACTCCCTGGTTCTCTCCTGAGACTCCCAGGTACACCTCAGACACTCCCAGGTACACCTCTGACACTTCCAGGTACACTGCTGACATTCCCAGATACACCTCTGACACTCCCAAGTACACCTCTGACAATCCCAGATACACCTCCGACACTCCCAGGTACACCTCTGACACTCCCAGGTACACTTCTCACACTCCCAGGTACACCTCCGGAACTCCCAGGTACACCGCTGACACTCCCAGGTACACCTCTGACACTCCTAGGTATTCCTCTGACACTCCCTGGTACTCCTCTGACACTCCCAGGTACACCTCTGACACTCCCAGGTACTCCACTGACATTCCCTGGTACAACCTCTGACACATCCAGGTACACCTCTGACACTCCTATGTATTCCTCTGACACTCATTGGTACTCCTCAGACACTCCCAGGTACACCTCTGACACTGCCAGGGAAACCTCTGACAATCCCAGGTACTCCTGTGCCACTCCCAGGTACACCTCCGACACTCCCAGGTACACCTCAGACACTCCTAGGTACACCTCCGATATTCCCAGGTACACCTCTGACACTCCCAGGTACTCCACTGACACTCCCTGGTACACCCCTGACACTCGCAGGTACACCTCCGACACTCCCAGGTACACCTCTGACACTCCCAGGATCTCCACTGACATTCCCTGGTACACTTCTGACACTCCCAGGTACACGTCCAACACTCCCAGATACACCTCTGACACTCCCAGGTACATCTCTGACACTCCTAGGTGCACCTCTGACCTCCCAGGTACACCTGCTTGACACACCCAGGTACCTCCGGCCATCTCCCAGGTACCTCCGACACTCCCAGGTCACACTTCTTGCCTCCCACGTACATCTCCGTGCTCCCAGGTGCCTCTGACACTCTCGGGTACACCTCTGGCCTCCAGGTGCCTCCCTGACACTCCCAGGAATTTTTCCTCTGACCTCCCAGGTACACCTCTGTTGCTCCCCGGGTCCTCACTGACGCTCCCTGGTACACCCCTGGCCTCCCAGGTACCTCTGATACTCAGGTTCTCCCACTGGGCCTTCCTGGTATGCCTCTGACATTCCCAGGTACATCTCTGACACTCCCAGGTACACCTCTGATACTCCTAGGTACACCTCTGACACTCCCAGGTCCGCCTCCGACACTCCCAGGTACAACTCCGACACTCCCAGGTAAACCTCCGATACTCCTAGGTACACCTCTGACACTCTCAAATACACCTCTGACACTCCTAGGCATTCCTCAGACACTCCCTGGTAAACCTCTGACACTCCCAGGTACACCTCTTTCACTCCCTGGTTCTCCCCTGACACTCCCAGGTACACCTCAGACACTCCCAGGTAAATCTCAGACACTCCAAGGTACACTTCTGACACTCCTAGGTACACCTCAGACACTCCTAGGTACACCTCTCACACTCCAAGGTATACCTCTCACACTCCCAAGTACTCTTGTGACACTCCCTGGTACTTCTCTGACACTCCCAGGAACACCTCAGACACTCCCAGGTACACCTCTGACACTCCCAGGCACACCTCTGACACTCCCAGGTACACCGATGACACTGCCAGGTACACCTCTGACACTCCATGTACACCTCCGACACTCCCAGTTACACCCCTGACACTCCCAGGTACTCCACTGACACTCCCTGGTACACCCCTGACACTCTACACCTCTGACACTCCCAGGTAAACCTCTGACACTCAACAGGTACACTTCAGACACTCCCAGGTACACCCCAGACACTCTCAGGTACACCCCAGACATTCCCAGGTACACTTCTTACACTCGCAAGTATACCTCCGACACTCCCAGGTACACCCCTGACACTCCCAGGTACACCTCTGACACTCCCTGGTACACCTTTGACAACCCAGGTACACCTCTGAAACTCCCAGGTACACCTCTGACACTCCCAGGTACTCCTGTGACATTCCCTGGTACACCTCTGACACTCCCAGGTACACGTTCAACACTCCCAGATACACCTCTGACATTCCCAGGTACATCTCTGACACTCCCAGGTACACCTCTCACACTCCCAGGTACACCTCTGATGATCGCAGGTACACCTCTGACACTCCCAGGTACACCTCTGACACTCCTAGCTACTCCTCTGTCACTCCCTGATACACCTCTAACACTCACAGGTACACCGCTGACACTCCCAGGTACACCGCTGACACTGCCAGGTACACCTCAGACACTGCCAGGTACACCTCTGAAACTCCCAGGTACACCTCTAACACTCCCAGGTACTCCTGTGACATTCCCTGGTACACCTCCCACACTCCCAGGTACACCTCTGACACTCCCAGGATCTCCACTGACATTCCCTGGTACACTTCTGACACTCCCAGGTACACGACCAACACTCCCAGATACACCTCTGACACTCCCAGGTACATCTCTGAATCTCCCAGGTACACCTCCGACACTCCCAGGTACACCTCCGACACTCCCAGTACACTTCTGACTCTCCCAGGTACACCTCCGAAACTCGCTGGTACAACTCCGACACTCCCAGTTAAACCTCCGATCCTCCTAGGTACACCTCTGACACTCCCAAGGTACACCTCCTGACCTCTAAATTTCTCTGACACTCTCACCAATTTTTATATCTAACACTCTGGTGCCTCGGACGTTCCTGGTTACCACCTCTGACACTCCCAGATGCAGCCTCTTTCACTCCCTGGTTCTCCCTGACACTCCCAGGTACACCTCAGACACTCCCAGGTACACCTGAGACACTCCCAGTACACCTCTGACACTCCCACGGCCACACCTCAGACCTCCCTAGGTACACCTCTCCACACTCCCAGGTACACCTCTCCACACTCCCAGGCCCTCCTGCTTGGGCCCACTCCCCTGGTACTTCTCTGACACTCCCAGGTACACCTCAGACACTCCCAGGTACACCTCAGACACTCCTGGGTGCACCTCTGACACTCCCAGGTACTCTACTGACACTCCGTACCTCTGACCTCCCAGGTACATCTTGTGACACACCCAGGTGCACCTCCACCTCCCAGGTACACCTCACACTCAGGTATCACCTCCTCCCAAAGTACTCTGTGACACTCCTGGTGCTTCTCTGGCCTCCCAGAGACACCTCAGACACTCCCAGGCACACCTCTGTGACCTCCCAGGCACACTCTGACTCCCAGTTGCCCTCTGACACTGCCAGGTACACCTCTGACCTCCATGTACACCTCGACACTCCCAGTTACACCCCTGACCTCCCAGGTACTCCACTGACCTCCCTGGTACACCTGGCCTCCCAGGTACACCTCTGACACTCCCAGGTACACCTCTGACACTCACCAGGTACACCTCAGACACTCCCAGGTACACCCCAGACACTCTCAGGTACACCCAGACATTCCCAGGTACACTTCTTACACTCGCAAAGTACACCTCCGACACTCCCAGGTACACCTCTGACCTCCCAGGTACACCTCTGACCCTCCCTGGTACACTTTGACACCCAGGTACACCTCTGAACTCCCAGGTACACCTCAACCCACCAGCGGACATTCATTGGTACACCTCTGACACTCCCAGTGCACGTCCAACACTCCCAGATACACCTTTGACATTCCCAGGTACATCTCTGACCTCCAGGTACATCTCTGAGACTCCCAGGTACACCTCTGCACTCCAGGTACACCTTTGATTATCCCAGGTACACCTCTGACACTCCCAGGTACACCTCTGACACTCCTGGCTATCTCTGTCCACTCCCCGATACACCTCCTAACACTCCCACCAGGTACCGCTGACACTGCCAGGTACACCTCAGACACTGCCAGGTACACCTCAGACACTGCCTCAGACACTCCAGGTACACCTCCAGACACTCCCAGGTACCTCTGACCTCCCAGGATCTCCACTGACATTCCCTGGTACCTCCTGACCTCCCAGTGCGTCCAGCTCTCCCAGATACACCTCTGACACTCAGGTACATCTCTGGTCCCAGGTACACCTCCTGACCTCCAGGTACCTGTGACACACCAGGTACACCTCCGACCTCCCAGGTACACCTCCGACACTCCCAGGTACACTTCTTACATTCCCAGGAAACACCTCCGACACTCCCAGGTACACCTCCTGACACTCCCAGGGCACCTCTGACACTCCCAGGTACCTCTGACACTCCCAGGTACACCTCTGACACTCCCAGGTACACCTCACAATCCAGGTACTCTTGGACCTCCCAGGTACACCTCCTGACATCCCAGGTACACCTCTGACACTCCAGGTACACCTCCGATATTCCCAGGACACCTCTGACTCTCAGGTGCACCTTGAGACTCCCACTCCTGACCTCCCTGGGTACACCTGTGACACCCAGGTACACCTCCGACACTCCCAGGTACACCTCCGACACTCCCAGGTTACTTCTTCACTCCAGAACACCTCCGACCTCCCCAGGTACACCTCTGACACTCCCAGGGTATCATCTCTGACATTCACCGGGTACACCTCTGACACTCCCAGTGCACCTCTGATGCTCCAGGTGTCGCCTCTGACAGCCAGGTCGCCTCCCGACACTCAGGCACAACTCCGACACTCCCAGGTAAACCTCCGATACTCGGTACACCTCTGACACTCCCAGGTGCACCTCCTGGCCTCCTAGGTATTCCTCAGCCTCCTGGTACCTCTGACACTCCCAGATACACCTCAGACACTCCCTGGTACCTTTGACACTCCCAGGTACACCTCTTTCCTCCCTGGTTTCCTCCTGAACTCCCCAGGTACACCTCAGACACTCCCAGGTACACCTCTGACACTTCCAGGTACACTGCTGACATTCCCAGATACACCTCTGACCCTCCCAAGTGCACTCTGACAATCCCAGATACACCTCCGACACTCCCAGGTGCCTCTGACACTCCCAGGTGCACTTCTCCTCCCAGGTACACCCGACACTCCCAGGTACACCGCTGACACTCCCAGGTACACCTCCTGACACTCCTGGGTATTCCTATGACCTCCCTGGTGACTCCTCTGACACTCCCAGGTACACCTCTGACACTCCCAGGTACTCCACTGACATTCCTAGTGCACCTCCTGACCTCCCAGGTACACCTCTGACACTCCTATGTATTCCTCTGACACTCATTAGGTACTCCTCAGACACTCCCAGGTACACCTCCTGACACTGCCAGGACACCTCTGTCCAAAATTGCTCCTGCTGCCCTCCCAGGTACCTCCGACACTCCTAGGTACACCTCCTGACACTCCTAGAGTACACCTCCGATATTCAGGTACACCTCTGACCTCCCAGGACTCCACTGACACTCCTGGTACACCCTGACACTCCCAGGTACACCTCCGACCTCCCAGGTACACCTCTGACCTCCCAGTCCACTGACATTCCCGGTACACTTCTGACACTCCCAGGTACCGTCCAGCACTCCCAGATACACCTCTGACACTCCCAGGTGCAGACTCAAGGTGCACCTCTGACACTCTGGGTACACCTGTGACACCAGATACCTATCCACTCCCAGGTACACCTCACTCCCAGGTACTGTACACTCCAGGTCACCTCTGACACTCAGGTACACCTCTGACATCTCCAGACACCTCTGACACTCCCAGGTACACCTCTGACACTCCGGTACACCTCTGACTCCCAATTACTCCCAGGTACTCCACTGACCTCCCTGGTACCCCTGACCTCCCAGGTACACCTCTGATGCTCCCAGGTTCTCCCTGACATTCCACAGACCCCTCATTCCCAGGTCCTCTCTGACACTCCCAGGTACACCCTGGCATTCCATTTTCCGACCTCCCAGGTACACACTCCTGACACTCCCAGGTTCTCCCCTGCATTCCCTGGTACACCTCTGGCCTCCCAGGCCTCTCCCTCCCAGGTACACCTCTGACACTCCCAGTTACCTCTGACACTCCCTGGTACCCCTGACACTCACACCTCGACACTCTCAGGTACACCTCTGACACTCCCAGGTACCTCTGACACTCCTGGTACACCTCCGACACTCCCAGGTGCACCTCGACACTCTCAGGTACACCTCAGATAAACCTCGATCCACTCCTAGTACACCCCTGACACTCCCAGTACACCTCCGACACTCCCAGGTACACCTCTGACACTCCCAGGATCTCGACATTCACTGGTACACCTCCAGACCTCCCAGGTACCGATCCCCCAGATACACCTCGACTCCAGGTACATCTCTGAGACTCCCAGGTACCTCTGACCTCCCAGGTACACCTGTGACACGCAGGTACACCTCCGACACTCCCAGGTCACCTCCGACACTCCCAGGTACACTTCTTACACTCCATGTACACCTCCGGCACTCCCAGGTACACCAGCCTCTCAGGTACACCTCTGACCTCCCAGGTACACCTCAGCCTCCCAGGTACACCTCTGACACTCGGTACCTCTGACACTCAGGTACTCCACGACACTCCCTGGTACACCCTGACCTCCCAGGTACACCTCTCATACTCCCCAGGTTCTCACTGACCTGGTACCTCGGCTCCCAAGTACCGTCCAACACTCCCAGATACACCTCTGACCTCCCAGGTACATCTCTGGACTCCCAGGTACACCTCTGACACTCCTAAGCCTGACACTCCCAGGTACACCTCCGGCATCCAGACACTCACTCCCATGTGCACTTCTTACACTCCCAGGTTCCGACACTCCCAGGTACACCTCTGAGCCTCCCAGGCACACCTCTGACACTCCCTGGTGCACCTCTGACCTCCAGGTCCACCTCTGACCTCCCAGGTACTCCACTGACATTCCCTTGTACACCTGACCTCAGGTACACCTCAGCACTCCCAGGTACCCCAGACACTCCCAGGTACCTTCTCACTCCCAGGTACACCTCTGGCCACTCCTAGGTACTCCTCTGTCACTCCCTGATACAGTCTAACACTCCCAGGTACACGTGACCTCCCACCATACAGATCTGCCAGACACACTCCAGACACTGGGTACACCTCAGACACTGCAGGTCACCTCCGACCTCCCAGGTACCTCAGTCCTCCAAGGTGCCTCTGACACTCCCAAGTGCACATCTGACACTCCCAGGCACGCCTCTGACACTCCCAGGTACACCTCAGACACTCCCAGGTTCTGACACTCCCAGTTGCTCCACTGGCCTCCAAGAACACCTCTGACACTCCGTAGCACCTCCGACCTCCCAGGTACACCTCCGACCTCCCAGGTTCCCTTCTTACACTCCCAGGTACACCTCCGTTCACTCCCAGGTACACCTCCGAGCACTCCTAGGTACACCTCTAACACTCCCAGGTACACCTCTGACACTCCCAGGTACATCTCTGACCTCCCAGGTGCTCACTGACACTCCCTGGTACACCCTGACCTCCCAGGTACACCTCTGACCTCCGTACACCCCTCAGGTACCTTCTCCACCTCCAGGTACACCTCCGACACTCCCAGGTACCTCTGGCCTCCCAGGTACACCTCTGACACTTCAGGTACACCTCTGACCTCCCAGATACACCTTTGACCTCCCAGGTACTCCACTGACATTCCTGGTACACCTCTGACACTCCCAGGTAACGTCCCAGCTCTCCCAGATACCCCTGGCCTCCCAGGTACATCTCTGAGACTCCCAGGTACCTCCCTGACCTCCCAGGTACACCTGTGACACACCATACACCTCCGACCTCCCAGGTACACCTCCGACACTCCCAGGTACATGTACACTCCCAGAAACACCTCCGACACTCCCAGGTACACCTCGACACTCCCAGGTACACCTCTGACACTCCCAGGTACACCTCTGACACTCCCAGGCACACCTCTGACACTCAGGTACACCTCTGACACTCCCAGGTACTCCACTGACCTCCTGGTACACCCTGACACTCCCAGGTACACCTCCGACACTCACAGGTACACCTCTGAACTCCCAGGTCCTACACTGACATTCCTGGTACACCTCTGACACTCCCAGTGCCCTCCATGGTACTCCTCTGGTGCTCGTGGTGCTCCTCTGGCCTCTGCCGTGCCACAGAACCTCCCGTTGCACCTCAGACACTCTGGTACATCTCAGACACTCCCAGGTGCACCCCTGACACCCAGGTGCACCTCGGCCTCCAGGCACCTCCTGACCTCCAGGTGCACCTCAGACACTACCAGCTACCTCTGGCACTCCCAGGTACTCCTCCTGACCTCCCAGGTACACCCAGCCTCCCAGTGCCCCCTGACACTCCCAGGTGCACCTCTGGGCTCAGAGCACCTCTGGCACTCCCAGGTACACCTCCGGCCTCCCGGGTGCCACTACCGACGCTCCCAGGTGCACAACTGACACTCCCAGGTACACCTCTGGCCTCCCAGGTACACCTCCGACACTCCCAGGTACACCTCAGACATGCTCCATGTGCACCTCAGGCTCCCAGGTGCACACTGAGCACTCCCAGGTGCCTCTGGCCTCCAGGTCAGCTTCTGACAGTACACCTCAGACACTCCTGAGTACCTCTGACCTCCCTAATTTTTACCTCTGACATTCCCAGGTACATCTCTAACACTCCCAGGTACATCTGACACTCCCAGGTGCTCCTCTGACACTCCGTGGCACTCTCTGTTTCTCCCAGGTACACCACTGACTCTCCCTGGAGACTCCACTGACACTCGTTGGTACATCTCTGCTACTCCCACATACACCTCCGACACTCCCAGGTACACATCAAGCTTGCTCCCAGTGCCTCCGTCCTCCCATGCACCCCTGACACTCCCAGGTACACCTCTGACACACCAGGTACACCTCCGACACTCCCAGGTACACCTCCGACACTCCTGGGTGTACCTCTGACACACCAGGTACCTCAGGCCTCCCAGGTGCACCTCTGACCTCCCAGGTTGCACCTCTGTGCTCCCAGGTGCCTGCAGCACTACCAGGTACCTCTGGCCTCCCATTGCCTGCACTCCAGGTGCACCTCTGACACACCATGTGCACCTCCGACACTCCCAGGTACCTCCGACACTCCTGGTATGCCTCTGACACACCCAGGTACCTCAGACACTCCCAGGTACACCTCTGACACTCCCAGGTACCAACACACCTGGTGCACCTCGAACCTCCCAGGTGCACCTCTGACACTCCCAGGTGCCTGCCTGGTGCACCTCTGACCCTCCCAAGTACACCCCTGACATCCCAGGTGCCTACAGACCTGCCAGGTGCAGACATTCCCAGGTACACCTCAGACACTCCCAGGTACGTCTGACGGTCTATGAATGCTCATCTGACACTCCCAGGTACACCTCAGACACTCCCAGGTACCTCAGACCTCCCAGGAACACTCTGGCCTCCCAGGTACCTCAGACACTTCCAGGTGCACCCCTGACACTCTGGGTACCTCTGACACTCCCAGGCACACCTCTGACCTCCTGGTACACCTCAGACACTCCCAAGTGCACCTCCTGACACTCCCAGGTACCTTTGACCTCCCAGGAACACTACTGACGCTCAGGTACATCAATGACCTCCAGGTGCTCCACCGCAGCCTCCTGGTACATCGCTGCCAGGTACACCTCGGGCTGCTCCAGGTGACACCTCCGACTCCAGGTACCCCAGCCTCCCAGGTACACCTCTGACACTCCCAGGTGCCTCTGACCTCCCAGTGCCTCCAACCTCCCAGTGAACACCTCCCGGCACTCCCAGGTACACCTCCGACCTCCCAGGTGCCTCCTGCTCCCAGCTACCTCGACACTCCCGTGTGCACCTCCGGCACTCTGGGGACACTTCTGAGCCTCCAGGTGCCTCCAGGACACTCCCAGGAACAAATCCGATACTCCCAGGCCATCTGACACTCCCAGGTACACCATGACACTCCCAGGTCACCGCTGATGCTGCCAGGTCACCTCAGACACTCCCAGGTACCTCCGATACTCCCAGGTACACCCTCCGACTCTCTCAGGTACAACTCAGACACTCTCAGGTACCTCAGACCTCTAAGTACCTCTGACACTCCTGGTACCTCTGACATTCCAGGTATCCTCTGACCTCCAGGTACACCTCTGACACTCCCAGGTACTCCTCAGGCACTCCGTGGCACTCGTCTGACCTCCATGGTCTCCTCCGACGCCTCCCAGGTACACATCAGACACTCCCAGGTACCTCCCAGCCTCCCAGGTACCTCAGACACTCATGGGTACACCTTTGACACTCACTAGTGCTCTGTGACACCCAGGTACCTCAGACACTCCCAGGTAAACCTCTGGCACTCCCAGGTACACCTCTGAGCACTCCCAGGTACTCCTCTGACACTCAGTGACCTCCTCCTGACCTCCGTGGGTTTCCTCTGACCTCCCATGTGCACCTCAGACACTCCGGTGCACCTCTGACACTGCAAGGTCACCTCTGACACTCCAGGTGCACCTCTGTGCTCAGGTACCACCTCTGAGTACACCTCTGATGCTCCCAGGTGCACCTCTGACCTCCCAGGTACCTCTGACCCTCCTGGTGCCCCTGACCCTCCCAAGTACACCTGACACTCCCAGGTACTACAGACACTGCCAGGTGCACCTCAGACATTCCCAGTGCCTCAGACACTCCCAGGTACGTCTGACAGTCTATGATACTCATCTGACACTCGAGTGCCTCAGACACTCCCAGGTGCCTCGAACCTCCCAGAACACCTCAGACACTCCCAGGTACACCTCAGACACTTCAGGTGCCCTAGCCTGGTACCTCCTCACTCCCAGGCACACTCTGACCCTCCCAGGTGCCTCAAACACTCCCAAGTACCTCGGCCTCCCAGGTACCTTTGACTGCTCTCCCAGGGCCTGCTGCGCTCCCAGGTACACCAATGACCTCGGTGCTCCCCTGACCTCCTGGTGCATCTGACGCCTGGGTACCTCAGACCTCCCAGGTGCACCTCAGCACTCCCAGGTGCCTGGCCTCCCAGGTACACCTCTGACCTCCGGTACCTCCGCAAGCTCCGGTGTCTTCCGACACTCCCAGGAACACCTCCGACCTCCCAGGTACCTCGACCTCCCAGGTGCACCTCTGACACTCCCAGCTACCTGACACTCCCGTGCCTCCAGCACTCTCAGGGACACTTCTGGACACTCCCAGGTACACCTCAGCCACTCCCAGGGCAAATCTGATGCTCGGGTATGCATCTGACCTCCCAGGTGCCACCACTGACCTCCCAGGTACACCGTGATGCTGCCAGGTACCTCAGACACTCCAAGTTTCCGACACTCTCGGGTACACCTCCGCACTCCAGGTACCTCAGACATGCTCTCAGGTCCTCAGACACTCCTAAGTACACCTCTGACACTCCCTGGTACCTCTGACATTCCCAGGTACATCTCTAACCTCCCAGGTGCCCATCTGAGCCTCCCAGGTGCTCCTCTGACACTCCGTGGCACTCCTCTGCCTCCCAGGTACACCACTGACTCTCCTGGAACTCCACTGACACTCGTTGGTACATCTCCTGCTGCTCCCACATGCCTCAGACATTCCATTTGTCAAACACTCCCAGTACCTCCGTCACTCCCATGCCTCCCAGGTACCTCTCAGACACACCCAGGTGCCTCGCTCCCAGGTACACCTCCGACCTCCTGGGTATGCCTCTGACACCCAGGTACACCTCAGACCTCCCAGGTTGCCTCGACACTCCCAGGTGCACCACTGACACTGCCAGGTGCACCTCTGACCTCCCACGTACACCCTGACACTCCCAGTGCCTCTGACACACCCTTAACACCTCCGACTCTCAGGTGCACCTCCGACACTCCTGGGTATGCCTCTGACACACCAGGTACCTCAGACACTCCCAGGTGCACCTCTGACACTCCAGGTGCACCACTGACACACCAGGTACCTCAGACACTCCCAGGTACCTCTGACCTCTCGGTTCACCACTGACACTACTGGTGCACCTCTGACCTCCCAAGTACACCCTGACCTCCCAGGTACAGACACTGCCAGGTACACCTCAGGCATTCCCAGGTACCTCAGACACTCCCAGGTACACGTCTGACAGTCTATGATATGCTCATCTGACCTCCCAGGGTACCTCAGACACTCCCAGGTACCTCCTCGAACACTCCCAAGACCTCGAACACTCCCAGGTGCCTCAGACACTTCCAGGTGCACCCTGACACACTGGTGCCTCTGACCTCCCAGGCACACCTCTTTGTCCTGGTTCAGACCTCCCAAGTACCTCTGACCTCCCAGGTGCCTTTGACACTCCCAGAGACACTACCCAGCGGCTCCCAGGTACCTGTGTCGCTCAGGTGCTCCTGACACTCCTGGTACATCTCAGCCGCCTAGGTACACCTCAGACACTCCCGGTACACCTCCGACTGCTCCCAGGTACACCTGACACTCCCAGGTACCTCTGACACTCCCAGGTGCACCTCTGCACTCCCAGGTGCACCTCCGACTCTCCCATGAACACCTCCTTACTCCCAGGTACACCTCAGACCTCCCAGGTACACCTCTGACCTCCCAGCTACCTCCGACACTCCCGTGTGCACCTCCGCACTCTCAGGGACACTTCTGACCTCCCAGGTTTCAGACACTCCCAGGAACAAATCTGATGCTCCCAGGTATGCATCAGCCTCCCAGGTACACCACTGGCCTCCCAGGTACTGTGCCAGGTACCTCAGACTCCCAGGTACTCGTCCTCCCGGTACACCTCCGACACTCTCAGGTACAACTCAGACACTCTCAGGTACACCTCAGACACTCCCTAAGTACCTCTGACCTCCTGGTACACCTCTGACATTCCCAGGTACCTCGTGCTCCCAGGTACCTCTGACACTCCCAGGTACACCACTGACCTCCAGGTACACCTCGATACTCCCAGGTGCACTCGGCACTCTCCCAGGTGCACCTCTGACCTCCCTGGTACACCTGACCCTCCCAAGTACACCCCTGACACTCCCAGGTGCACCACAGACACTGCCAGGTACACCTCAGACATTCCCAGGTACACCTCAGACACTCCCAGGTACACGTCTGACGGTCTATGATGCTCATCTGACCTCCCAGGTACACCTCAGGCCTCCCAGGTACACACACTCGTGCTCCAGAACACCTCAGGCCTCCCAGGTACACCTCAGACTGCTTCCAGGTGCACCTGACACCAGGTACCTCTCACACTCCAGGCACCTCTGACCCTCCCAGGTACCTCAGACACTCCCAAGTACCTCAGCTCCCAGGTACCTTGACACTCAGGTACTACTGACGCTCCCAGGTACACCAGTAGCCTCCCAGGTGCTCCTGACACTCCTGGTGCATCTGGCCTGCCTGGTGCACCTCAGACACTCCCAGGTACACCTCCGACACTCCCAGGTACACTGACCCTCCGGTACCTCCAGCTCCCAGGTACCTCTGACACTTGGTGTCTTCCGACCTCGGATGCCTCCAACCTCCCAGGTACATCTCCGGCTCTCCCAGGTACCTCTGACCAGCTACTCCGATGCTCCCGTGTGCACCTCCAGCACTCTCAGGGACTCTGACACTCCCAGGTACCTCCCGAACACTCCCAGGAACAATCTGATGCTCCCAGGTATGCATCTGACACTCCCAGGTACACCACTGACACTCCCAGGTAGCCGCTGATGTGCCAGGTACACCTCAGATGCTCCCAGGTACACCTCCGACACTCTCAGGTACACCTCCGACACTCTCAGGTACAACTCAGACACTCTCAGGTGCAGACACTCCCTAAGTGCACCTCGGCACTCCCTGGTACACCTCTGGCATTCCCAGGTACATCTCTGCTCCCAGGTACATCTGCCTCCCAGGTGCTCCTCTGACACTCCGTGCCTCCTCTGCTTGCTCCCAGGTACACCACTGTCTCCTGGAACTCCTGTGACACTCGTTGGTACATCTCTAACACTCCCACATGCACCTCAGACATTCCCAGGTACATCAAACACTCCCAGGTACACCTCCGTCACTCCCACATACACCCCTACACTCCCAGGTACCTCTGACACAGGTGCCTCCTGCTCCCAGGTACCTCCGACACTCCTAGGTATGCCTCCCAGCACACCAGGTACACCTCAGACACTCCCAGGTGCACCTCTGAGCTCCCAGGTACACCACCCCAGCACTACCAGGTGCCTCTGGCCTCCCGTACACCCCTGACACTCCCAGGTGCACCTCTGACACACCATGTGCACCTCCGACCTCCCCAGGTACCTCCGAACACTCCTAGGTGTCCTCTGACACACCAGGCCTCAGACCTCCCAGGTACACCTCTGACCTCCCAGGTGCCTGCCCCAGCCTGGGTACACCTCAAACCTCCAGGTACACCTCTGACTTGCTCCAGGTACACCACCTGACACTACCAGGTACACCTCTGACCCTCCCAGTACACCTGGCTCCCAGGTACACCTGAACACTGCCAGGTACACCTCAGACATTCCCAGGTACACAGAACACTCCCAGGTACGTCGACAGTCTGTGATACTCATCGACACTCCCAGGTACACCTCAGACACTCCCAGGTACACCTCAGACACTCCCAGAACACCTCAAGACCTCCCAGGTACACCTCAGACACTTCCAGGTGCACCCTGGCCTGCAGGTACACCTCTGGCCTCCCAGGCACACCTCTGACCCTCCTGGTACACCTCAGACACTCCCAAGTACCTCTGGCCTCCCAGGTACCCTTGACCTCCCAGGAACACTACTGAGCTCCCAGGTACTGGCCAACTCCCAGGTGCTCCCGACCTCCCTGGTACATCTGACACCAGGTGCACCTCAACCTCCCAGGTACACCTCCGACCTCAGGTACCCCCGACCTCCCAGGTACCTCCTGACCTCCCAGGTACCTCTGACCTCCCAGGTACACCTCCGACACTCCCTGAACACCTCCAACACTCCCAGGTACACCTCCGGCCTCCCAGGTACACCTCCTGACCTCCCAGCTACACCTCCGACACTCCCGTGTGCACCTCCCGGCACTCTCAGGGACACTTCTGACCTCCCAGGTACACCTCAGACACTCCCAGGAACAAATCTGATGCTCCGAGGGTACCATCTGACACTCCCAGGTACACCACTGACACTCCCAGGTACACCGCTGATACTGCCAGGTACACCTCAGACACTCCCAGGTACACCTCCGATGCTCCCAGGTACACCTCCGACACTCTCAGGTGCAACTCAGACACTCTCAGGTACCTCAGACACTCTAGGTACACCTCTGCACCTCCCTGGTACCTCTGACACTTCCCAGGTACATCTCCTGACACTCCAGGTACACCTCTGCTCTCCCAGGTACTCCTCTGACACTCCGTGGCACTCGTCTGCAAACCTCCTTGGTACTCCTCCTCCCAGGTACACATCAGACACTCCCAGGTACACCTCTGAGCACTCCCAGGTACACCTCAGACACTCCTAGGTGCACCTTTGACCTCCTGGTACTCTGTCAGCCTCCCAGGTACCTCAGACACTCCCAGGTAAACCTCGGCACTCCCGTGCCTCTGACCTCCCAGGTACTCCTCTCGCACTCCGTGGTCTCCTCTGACACTCCGTGGGACCTCCTCTGACACTCCCATGTGCACCTCAGACACTCCCAGGTGCACCTCTGGCCTGCCAGGTACACCTCAGACACTGCCAGGTGCCTCCAGACACTGCCAGGTGCCTCCTGCTCTCAGGTACACCTCGAACACTCCTGGGTGCACCCAGCACTCCCAGGTACCTCCCTCCGTTGCTCCCAGGTACCTCTGACCTCCCAGGTGCCTCAGCCGCCCCAGGTGCACCTCTGACACCCCAAAGGTACCTCGCCTTGGTGCATCGCTCCCAGGTGCACCTGTGACTCTCCAGGTACACCTCCGACTCTCCCAGGTTACCTCAGACATCTCCAGGTACCACCCTGCACTCCCAGGTACACCTCTGACACTCCCAGGTGCCTCAGAGCTCCCAGGTGCACCTCTGGCTCTCCCAGGTGCACCTCCAGCCTCCCAGGTGTTCTCTGACACTCCGTGGTACTCCTCCTGACACTCCGTGGTGCTCCTCGCTTGCTGCCAGGTACACCTCAGACACTGCCAGGTACCTCAGGCAGCACTGCCTGGTACACCTCAAACACTCTCCAGGTACCTCAGACACTCCTAGGTACCTCTGACACTCCCAGTGCCTCTGACACTCCCAGGTACCTCTGACACTCCCAGATACACCTCTGACCTCCTGGTGCACCTCAGACACTCCCAAGTGCACCTCTAGCACTCCCAGGTGCCTTTGACCTCCCAGGAACACTACTGACGCTCCCAGGTGCTCCACTGACACTCCTGGTACATCCCTGACACGCCCAGGTACCTCGGAGCACTCCCAGGTACACCTCCGACACTCCCAGGTACACCTGACACTCCCAGGTACACCTCTGTGCTCCCAGGTACCTCCTGACCTCCCAGGTCACCTCCGACCTCCCAGGTACACCTCCGACACTCCCAGGTACCTCCGACCTCCCAGGTACACCTCTGACCTCCCAGCTACCTCCGACACTCCCGTGTGCCTCCAGCCCTCTCAGGGACATGGCTCCCAGGTGCACCTCAGACACTCCCAGGAACAAATCTGATGCTCCCAGGTATGCATCGGCACTCCCAGGTACACCACTGACACTCCCAGGTACACCGCTGATGCTGCCAGGTACACCTCAGACACTCCCAGGTGCCCTCCGATGCTTCCAGGTACACCTCCGACACTCTCGGTACAACTCAGACACTCTCCAGGTACCTCAGACACTCCTAAGTACCTCTGACACTCCTGGTACCTCTGACATTCAGGTACATCTCTGACGCTCCCAGGTACCTCTGACACTCCCAGTGCTCCTCTGACACTCCGTGGCACTCGTCTGACTCCATGGTACTCCTCCGACCTCCCAGGTACACATCAGACACTCACTGGGTACACCTCTGACACCTCCACTAGTACTCCTGTGACCTCCCAGGTTGCCTCAGACACTCCCAGGTAAACCTCTGACACTCCCAGGTACCTCCCAGCCTCCCAGGTACTCCTCTGACACTCCGTGGTCACTCCTCTGTGACACTCCGTTGGAACTCCTCTGACCTCCCATGTACACCTCCGACACTCCCAGGTA
>NW_024737441.1:0-16479 GCF_018991925.1 Homarus americanus
CCATACGTCCATACGTCGTCTATAGAGTAGTTGACCAGCGGACAGGTCGAAGAGCACTACTCCCCTTGTGTACATATCTCTTATCCAGTAAATCGAACCTACAAACTATACAGGTGTTTGTGTTCGCTCCTGTATATAGAACTTATTACCCAGAACACGAACATGTGTGTGTGTGTGTCCTCCAAACAAACCCACAACCCCAACATGACCTACAACAGCTTAAATAAACCACAAAAAACTCACAACCTTTCACTGGCCCTGAACAAAATCATAACTCATCAGTTACACCCAAAATAAACCCACAATCCACCAGTTAAACCCAAAATAAACTCCCCATTTAAAACACCCAAACAAACCCACAACCCACCAGTTAAACCCAAAATAAACGCCCCATTTAAAACACCCAAACAAACGAGTTTTTGACCACTATATACAGGGAGAGAGATTGAACGGAAATGGAAACTCCACTTTGTGTGTGTTACATGTACACATCCCTCTTCCCCCTCTCTCTCCTCCTCACCTTCCCCTCTCTCCACTCTCCCCTTCTCTCCACTCTCCTCCTCTCTCCACTCTCCCCTTCTCTCCACTCTCCTCCTCTCTCCACTCTCCCCACGTTGCCACGGTGAGCCGTCTATCAGAAAGACCGCTGGATTCAACTCTCCCTCTGGCCAAGGTGGGACAGAAATTAGGTCTTGTGACTGTACACAACTCCGCTGGCCAACATCGACGACTTAAAGAACAGAATTGGTGCTGCTGTTGCAAGTGTTGATACTGATAAGTTGCAGCGTGCATGGAGGGAGAGAGAAAACCGTTTGGACATTTCACGTTTAACAAATGGTGTCCATGTCCAATGTGTTTGTGGTTATGTGAAACGTCATTACTTTTTCTCACAGACGAGGCAGAAACAGTAAGTGTACCTCGTTTCTTAAATGTTTTACGTGAGAGAGAAGTTGTAAACATAATTTGTGTCCACTCTGTATATCTATGAGGCTGCTGGCTCATGAAAATACTTCCCGAAAGCACTAAGGTCTGAAGACTTATTTCCAGAAGTCCCGAGGCTCATGAGACTTTTCAGAAGCCTCGAGGTTCATAAGACTTAATTCCAGAAGCCTCAAGGACCATAAGACTTTCCAGAAGCCTCGAGGTTCATAAGATTTATTTCCAGAAGCCTCAAGGGTCATAAGACTGCTTCCAGGGCTTCAAAACATTTCCAGGACGCTCAATATATTTTTTCTCAGGAACACGTCCAGTTTCCAGAGTGTCTTGTGGTGCAATATTTCTCAGTCAGTCATTCGTCTCGTAAAACACATATTGGGCAACCTCTTAAGTGCCCTCCAAGAAAACATGGCGAGGGTTCCCAACGTCTTGCAGAAGGGTAGAGCAAAAACAAAACAAAAGTAAACAAATAAACAAACAGGAAGTGTAAATAAGCAAAAATATAGCCATTTGAAAAACGATAATTGGGACCAATGAAAAATGAGCAAAAATTCAGTGGTGGATGGTGGTGAAGGTGGTGGTAGTGGTGGTGGTGGTGGTGAAGGTGGTGGTAGTGGTGGTGATGGTGATGGTGGTGGCGGCGGTGGTGGTGGTGATGTTAGTGGTGGTGGTGATGTTAGTGGTGTTAGTGATGATGGTGTTAGTGATGATGGTACTAAAGTTGATGATGATGATGATGATGATGATGGCACAACAATACAAAAGAAATTCAGCAGAAATACAACAGCGTGAGACAGCAGAAACACAAGACCACCGATACAGGCTACAGAAGTACAGCACTGCAGAAATACAACCCACTGGTAGATAGCTGCACTTGCTTGCCATTGACAAACTACAGCATTTGTACCCCTGCGTTGGCTACATTGTGTAATGAAGGTAAATTTTTGGGAAGGGGAGAGTGAGGAGGGCAAAGAGGGGGGAAATGGAGGGGTTAGGGGGAGAGTGAGGAGGGGAAGAGGGGGGAAATGGAAGGGTTAGGAGAAGGAGAGGAGGGGAAGAGGGGGAAATGGAGGCGTTATGGGGAGAGTGAGGAGGGGGAAGAGGGGAAATGGAAGGGTTAGGGAAAGGAGAGAGGGAAGAGGGAAATGGAGGCGTTATGGGAGAGTGAGGAGGAGGGGAAGAGGGGAATGGAAGGTTAGGGAAAGGAGAGGAGGGGGAAGAGGGGGAAATGGAAGGGTTAGGGAGAAGGAGAGGAGGGGAAGGGGGAAATGGAGGCGTTATGGGGAGAGGAGGAGGGGGAAGAGGGGGAAATGGAAGGGTTAGGGAAAGGAGAGGAGGGGAATTTGTAGTTGGGGGAAGAATAGGAAGAAGAGGAATTTGAGGGGAGGGGGAGGGGAAGGTGAGGGAGGGAGAGGTGGAGGGAAGAGGATGGGTTACGGGATGGAGAAGAGAGGAAGGAAGGAAGGAAAAGGAAGGGGAGAGTGGAGGAGAAAGGGGGGAAAGAGAGAGAGAGAGAGAGAGAGAGAGAGCGAGAGAGAGAAAACAACAGTAATAGGAGGAAGTGGAATAGGGGTGATGGTAAAAATTAATGGGAATGAATGAAAAATGAAGAAAGAAAAAACAGGAAGAAAGAAGCGTAATAGCATAAAGGTGATGACGTGAGGTGAACATTGGTAATGGTAGGATGAGGTCAGTGGAGGATGAGGTCAGTGGAGGATGAGGTCAGCGTCAGCGGAGGATGAGGTCAGTGGAGGATGTGGTTAGTGGAGGATGAGGTTAGTGTAGGATGAGGTTAGTGGAGGATGAGGTTAGTGGAGGATGAGGTCAGCGGAGGATGAGGTTAGTGGAGGATGTGGTTAGTGGAGGATGAGGTTAGTGGAGGATGAGGAGTGGGAGATGAGGTTAGTGGAGGATGAGAGGATGAGTTTAGTGGAGGATGAGGTTAGTGGAGGTGGGTAGGATGAGGTTAGTGGAGTGAGGTAGTGGAGGATGTGGTTAGTGGTGGTTAGTGTAGGATGAGGTTAGTGGAGGATGTGAGGGGTTAGGATGGGTTAGGAGGATGAGGTTAGTGTAGGATGAGGTTAGTGGAGGATGTGGTTAGTGGAGGATGAGGTTAGTGGAGGATGTGGTTAGTGGAGGATGAGGTTAGTGGAGGATGAGGTTAGTGGAGGATGTGGTTAGTGGAGGATGTGGTTAGTGGAGGATGAGGTTAGTGGAGGATGTGGTTAGTGGAGGATGAGGTTAGTGGAGGATGTGGTTGTGGAGGATGTGGTTAGTGGAGGATGAGATTAGTGTAGGATTTTAGGTGGAGGATGAGACCAGTGGAGGGTGAGGTTAGGTGAGGATGTGGGTTAGTGGAGGATGTGGGTTAGTGGAGGATGTGGTTAGTGGAGGATGTATAGATGGAGGATGTGGTTAGTGGAGGATGTGGTTAGTGGAGGGTGAGGTTAGTGGAGGGGTGAGGTTAGTGGAGGATGAGGTCAGTGGAGGATGAGGTTAGGAGGATTAGAGTTGTGTGGAGGATGTGGTTAGTGGAGTGAGGATGTGGTTAGTGGAGGATGAGGTTAGTGGAGGATGAGACCAGTGGAGGGTGAGGTTAGTGGAGGATGAGGTTAGTGGAGGATGTGGTTAGTGGAGGATGAGGTTAGTGGAGGATGAGGTTAGTGGAGTATGAGGTCAGTGGAGGATGAGGTTAGTGGAGGATGAGGTTAGTGGAGGATGAGGTTAGTGGAGGATGAGGTTAGTGGAGGATAGTTTAGTCATTAAGGATAGGTATGAAGGTGGAGGAGGAGGAAGATGAGGATGTTAGGAGGAGGAGGAGGAGATGAGGTGGAATAGGAGGAGGAAGGAGGAAGGTGACAGAATGACAACATCCTTATCTGTGTACCGTAGCCACAACTCTGTCCAAATCACGACAGACAGACAGACAGAGAGAGAGAGAGAGAGAGAGAGAGAGAGAGAGAGAGAGAGTATTAAAAATCCCATGAACTTAACTGAAAACACACAGGAATTAATTCTTTGGTAGTAAAAAAAATAAAAATAAAAATCTTTAAAGTAAAAAAGAAAAACCCCCCAGAAATTTACCCCAAAAGTCAAATGATTTTAGGGAAGATCACGGCTTGACTCGGTGACCTTGAGCCGAGGGCAGAATACAGAGTCGGAGCCGAGGCTTCCAAAAAATGCCATAACGAGGAAGCCAAGGAAATAAAATTCAACCTCGTTATCACCTAAATTCAACGTAATGTTCCTTATTTTGCTGTCTCGTTCTTCTTCTTTTTCTTCTTCGTTATTATTACTTGTTATTTCCTTTTTTCTCTCTCTATCTTAATCTTTCTCACTTTATGTCTCTCTTTATTGATCTTTATTTCTTTCATTTCTCTCTCTCTCTCTCTCTCTCTCTCTCTCTCTCATCTCCTTTGGTAATTAAAAAAATGACGTCTCCCTTAAATAGAAAAAAATAGTAATTGAAAGTTCAAAAGACCTCGATAAGACGTGGTATACAGATTACGAGTTATAGAGGTAGAGAGACAGATTACGAGTTATAGAGGTAGAGAGACAGATTACGAGTTATAGAGGTAGAGAGACAGATTACGAGTTATAGAGGTAGAGAGACAGATTACGAGTTATAGAGGTAGGAAAACAGATTACGAGTTATAGAGGTAGAGAGACAGATTACGAGTTATAGAAGTAGGAAGACAAATTACGAGTTATATAGGTAGGAAGACAGATTACGATTTGTAGAGGTAGGAAGACAGATTACGAGTTATAGAGGTAGGAAGTCAGATTACGAGTTATATAGGTAGGAAGAAAGATTACGAGTTATAGAAGTAGGAAGACAGATTACGAGTTATAGAGGTAGAAAGAGGAAGATTTTAGGCAATTATAGGTACCATTCCTTCCTAATTTATAATGCTTTATTAAGGGGGTAAAGGAAAGCATTATAATTCGATCACTAACTCATTATTCTTTTTCTTTTTTTTATTATCATATGTATGTCATTATGTAAAATGCCATCTAATACTTCCACCTAATACCACCACCTAATACCATCACCTTATACCATCACCTAATACCATCACCTTATACCACCACCTAATACCATCACCTTATACCACCACCTAATACCATCACCTTATACCACCACCTAATACCATCACCTTATACCATCACCTAATACCATCACCTTATACCACCACCTAATACCATCACCTTATACCATCACCTAATACCATCACCTTATACCATCACCTAATACCATCACCTTATACCATCACCTTATACCATCACCTAATACCATCACCTTATACCACCACCTAATACCATCACCTTATACCACCACCTAATACCATCACCTTATACCACCACCTAATACCATCACCTTATACCATCACCTAATACCATCACCTTATACCACCACCTAATACCATCACCTTATACCATCACCTAATACCATCACCTTATACCATCACCTAATACCATCACCTTATACCATCACTGTGGTGGAATGCAATCCTAGACAACGTTCTTCAAACTCCAGAGCACGAGCAGTAGATATATTCAATAAGTGGTACAAGACTTGGCGTGATAGCCGACCGATACAGAAGCGGGCACAAGGGACCCCGGGCCGTATGTAGGCCGAGGCTGATCTGATGGAAGTTGTCTAGCTGGGCAAGGAGAGTTGCTAGACATCACTAGGACAATAAATGAGGTCCTCTAATTACTCGACTAGCGCGGTACAGACATAGTATATCGGGACATAGTAAGTGAACCTAGGCATTAGACATAAGCATAGATATCAGACATGCTATAATAATATGTAGCAATACAGACATGTGAATAAATGGTACAATGAATGGTAACAGAGTCCTGCCGTCAGGCGTGTTCACATATCTTGGTACCCACACATCTATACAATCACCTAATACCATCACCTTATACCACCACCTAATACCATCACCTTATACCATCACCTAATACCATCACCTTATACCACCACCTAATACCATCACCTTATACCACCACCTAATACCATCACCTTATACCACCACCTAATAACTCCGCCTTAAACCTTCACCTAATACCACTACCTAATACCACCACCTACCTCCACCTACCACCACCTAATACCATCACCTTATACCATCACCTAATACCATCACCTTATACCACCACCTAATACCATCACCTTATACCACCACCTAATACCATCACCTTATACCACCACCTAATAACTCCGCCTTAAACCTTCACCTAATACCACTACCTAATACCACCACCTAATACCTCCACCTAATACCACCACCTAATACCATCACCTTATACCATCACCTAATACCATCACCTTATACCACCACCTAATACCATCACCTTATACCACCACCTAATACCATCACCTTATACCACCACCTAATAACTCCGCCTTAAACCTTCACCTAATACCACTACCTAATACCACCACCTAATACCTCCACCTAATACCACCACCTCATACCATCACCTTATACCACCACCTAATAACTCCGCCTTAAACCTTCACCTAATACCACCACCTAATACCACCACCTAATACCTCCACCTAATACCACCACCTAATACCACCACATAAATGCCATTAATCCCGCTAGAGTAACACGACTACACATTATTAATACCACTACAGTAATACCAGTAACCATACAGTACTAACACCAATAACACCACCACACTAACACCAATAACACCAACACACTAACACCAATAACACCACCACAGTCACCACACTAACACCACCACACTGACACCACTAACAACACCACTACAGACACCACACTAACAAAACTACAGTCACCACACTATCACCACCATACTGCCTTCACAGCACCATTAATACAACACACACACACACACTCACACACACACACACACACACACACACACACACACACACACACACACACACACACACACACACACACACACACACAGTATCACAATACCACATGTCAATACAGAATTTGAGTCCCCAAGTTCAAGTGAAAGAGACAATTACCTGGTTATATTCATCACCTCCCACACATACATATGGCATTTATTGTCTCAGGCTAACAACATCATTACCAGCCTCCCCAAGCCAGCTGTGTCAATCTCCTTGGTGGTATAGTAAACAATAGCTTCTTTTAAAAGTTACCACTGTACTATGTAGTAGAGAATGAACCCTTGTAAAAGATGAAATTACCGGTGTGTGTGTGTGTGTGTGTGTGTGTGTGTGTAATAATAATAATAATAATAATAATTAACGGTTTATTGAAAGAGCTTGGCAGCCAGAAGGCTGAAAATATACAGTTACATATTTGGGGAATGGGTTACGAATTACAAATAATATACAAGTAACATAAGTGACACAAATAAGACATATAATAACTAGATGGGGAAAGGCTCAAACTACAGTTCATTTCAACATAGTGACAGTGTAAGGAGCAGTGTTTACTGGGAGTGAGTACACTGATTTATTACAAGTTATTGATAATTTTTACAATGGTTGGGACTGGGCTGTTCTTATAGCGATCAGTTCGTGCACGTATGGGCTGGATGCGGTTGTGGTGTCGAACAGCAATTCTCGGACAAGGGATCTCAGGTGGTAGTAGGAGCCGGTGTCGGGGATGGTGTAGAAGCTTCTTACCAAATTTGCAGATGAGGTCGTGGTGATGGTCAGTGAGAGTCGAAAGGGTCAGTGTGTTGAGCGCTTCTTGATATGTGGAGTAGGAAGGGGAGAGAATAATCTTGCATGCCCTCTTTTGCACTTTTTCTAGGTGTTTACGTTGTGTGGCATTTAGGGAGGAAGACCAGGTGGGGAGGCATAGGTGAGCTTGGGAAGTATGAATGTTGTAAACACTGAGGAGCTCGGTGTGGAACTCCGAGGGACTTGAGTCGGCGGAGGAGGTGGAGACGGAAACTGGAGGATTTGACAACTTCACTGACGTGTGGTTTCCAATTTAGTTTGTTGTCTATGGTGACGCCGAGGAGCTTCGTGGAATCTACAACCTGGAGTGTGTTCGGACCTAGAGTAATGGAAGGAGGTGGGACAATGTCGGAGGAGAGGTTGATGTGCATAACCATGGTCTTGGTATGGTTGATGGTGACATGGTTGTTGGTGGCCCAGTTTTGGAGACTGTTCAATAAATCCTGAAGGGCGGTATAGTTGGGAGCAGAATTGTTGACGCTGATCCCAATGGTGGAGTCGTCGACATATTTCCAGCGAGCAGGGGTTTCTCTTAGGGCATCATTGATGAGCATAAGGAAGCAGAGTGGTCCCATCTTGGTGCCTTTGGGGGACGCCACAGGTGAGTGACTGAAAGGTGGAGACAGCCCCTCGGAAGCGTACAGCTTGGCGTCGGTCACTGAGGAAGTCTGTAAGCCATGGTATAAGACTTCTCCGAAGCCCGAGGTCAATAGCTTTGTTGATGATTATATTGTGGTCGACTAGGTCGAACGCTTTAGTGAAATCAATGAAGGCGACAGCTACAGACGTTTTTCGTTTCTCGAGATGGCGGTATATGTAATCGAGAAAGCTGACAAGACAGTGAGTGGTGGAGGAAGTTTTCATGTTGCCAAATTGCTGAGGGTCTACGACTCCTGCAATATCAGCATAAGCCCAGTCGAACACATAACTTTCACAGATTAGGCTGGGTATTGGGGTGATTGCAATAGGTCGTAGCTGATTTAAGGATTGTGGGCTGGTTGACTTGGGCACTGGTGATACATAAGAGGTCTTCCAGTCAGCTGGGCATCTGGCTTGACTGAGAGAAGCATTGATGATGGAGCAGAGGGGTTTGGCAAGCTCCGGGGAGAACTCCTTGAAGAGTTTCATTGGTAAGTCAATGGGGGTGGTAGAGCGTTTTAATTTTAGTTTGTCCAGGCGTTTTGCTACGTCAAATTCTTCTACTAAGTCAGTGGGAAGGGGGGCTGGTAGGTAAGCAGGGAGAGTGGTTGTGTCAAGCCGGGGGAGCGTCTGGCATATAGTAGCGAAATGGTTATTTGTTTGCTCAGCTGCGTCAACATTAGTGAGATGGCTAAGGAAGGGGAGGGGGTGTGTCTTATTGTTTAGTCCACAGAGTTCTTTAAGCTTACCATACCATTGACTGATGTTGGTCTGCTTCAGGTGTTGTAATTTGGTTGGGTAGTGGGACTTCTTTGCAGTGCGTATTTCGCGGATGACTCGGTTGCGAAGGGACCTGTAGCGGATGTGGTCATTGAGATGAAAGGCTCTGTCTCTCTGTTGCATAAGTCTTTTGATCCGAGGTGTGATCCAGGGCAAGTCAGCTGGGTGAGATCTGACGGACTTCTCGGGGAAGAAGTGGTGGTGAGCTTCCGTGGGTGTGTGTGTGTGTGTGTGTGTGTGTGTGTGTGTGTGTGTGTGTGTGATAGAAGGATGTTGGAGGGATGTTAGTGTACTGTCCTATTCATTCTACTTAGTATTTCATTAGTATTTACCTTCTTCATTCCTCACACATCTGGTTTATAATCTACTGTACTACTTCCCCTTTCTCTTGCCTTTCTATCTCCATCTACTGTACAATCACCCCTATGCTAGTACCTACCACCCTGATATTACTACCATAACCACAACTACCACCACCACCATCTGAACACCGTTACCACTACAGCACCACAATACAAACACTCACACTACTACACAAACACTACTAATTACGTCGCTAGGTCCAACCAAAATAAAAGATTTAGTACCGTGTTTCTGACGTCACAGTAGCACCAGTAACACCACCACAATACCAGTAGCATCATCACAATACCAGTAACACCATTACGAAACCAGTAACACCACTGCGGCACCAGTAACACCAACACAATACCAGTAGCATCATCACAATACCAGTAACACCATTACGATACCAGTAACATTACCACAATACCAGTAACACCACTACGGCACCAGTAATGCCACCACAACATCAGTAACACCACCACAATGCCATTAGCACCACCATAACACAATAAATACCACCACTACATGACCACCACAACACCACCAACAGGACCATACACCATCAACACCACCAACAGCACCATACACCATAAACACCACCAAAACACCATCAACACCACCACAACATCAACACCATTACAGCACTACACCACCATCAACACCATTACAGCACTACACCACCATCAACACCATTACAGCACTACACCACCATCAACACCATTACAGCACTACACCACCATCAACACCATTACAGCACTACACCACCATCAACACCACCACAACATCAACACCACACTATCAACACCACCACCACAACACCAATACCACCACAACATCAACACCATCAACACCACAACACCACCAGGAGACGGATAAAGGGCTCTCTCATCACACTAAGAAATATTATTCCTCAGGGTCCTGTGGTGTTCCCTAGACCAAGACACAGCCGGGCCTCTCAACTGGCACTATGATGTATTAGAACTAGCTCTAACTGGTGGGAAATGACTGTTAATGACTGTATCATGTATTAGAACTAGCTCTTAATTGGTAGGAAGTAACTGTTACTGGCTGTATCGTGTATTAGAACTAGCTCTAACTGGTGGGAAATGACTGTTACTGACTGTATCATGTATTAGAATTAGCTCTAACTGGTGGGAAATGACTGTTACTGACTGTATCGTGTATTAGAACTAGCTCTAACTGGTGGGAAATGACTGTAGCTACTGTCTTCGTGGTGTAATAAAACTATCTCACTTTCTTTTCAGTATTACAGTCACATGGGAATCGTTCCTCTTTACTTAATTTTATGTTATGACTGGCCTGTTAAGTGGTGTTACTTGTATTCTGTAACAGCTGGACTGGTGTGACTTGTACTTTGGTAACGTAACAGTTGGATTGGTTGTTACTCGCGTCTTGTAACACCACTACGGCACCATAACACCACACCACTACAGCACCATAACACCACACCACTACACCACCATAGGCATAACACTGCAACACTACAGCTACAGCGCCATACCAGCTCATCTTCGCGCCGTTATAGTACCACAGTCATACCACCACTACCATCACATCCACAGCACCACACCCATAGTACCATAGCACCACAGCTACAGCGCCACAGTCACAGCACCACCACCACCACAGCACTACCACCACCACAGCACTACCACCACCACAGCACCACAGCACCACAGCACCACCACCGCATCACCACCACCACAGCACCACCACCATCACCACAGCACCACCACAGCACCAGCACCACAACACCAGCACCACTGCCACAGCACCACCGCCACCGCCACCACCATCACAGCACCAGCACCACAACACCAGCACCACCACCACAGCACCACCGCCACTCGCTGCTGTTGACACCGTCATTAATTCCTGGTGGAGGCCGGACGTGTGTTTTATGTGTGGCGCCTGTTAATTGTCTGTTGTATATGTAGACCTTTAGTTATGTACACATGTGTAGACCATTAGTTATGTTCACATGTGTAGACCTTTAGTTATGTTCACATGTGTAGACCTTTAGTTATGTTCACATGTGTAGACCTTTAGTTATGTTCACATGTGTAGACCATTAGTTATGTTCACATGTGTAGACCTTTAGTTATGTTCACATGTGTAGACCTTTAGTTATGTTCACATGTGTAGACCTTTAGTTACGTACACATGTGTAGACCTTTAGCTATGTTCACATGTGCAGATCTTTAGTTACGTACACATATGTTATTGTTTGTTTCTGTTGCTTCATGAATTTACACAATAATATATACACAGTATTCCGTTACACTCCCCTAATAACCTGACCTAACCTAACCCCTTTAACCTAACCTGACCTAACCTGAATGGGGAGATACAAACTTGGTTAAGTTCAATAGTAACAAAACTCAATATTTACCAATTACACTTTGTAAAGTAGACGATCTCCCACCAATTACATTTCAGGACGCTATCATCCTCCCAAATTCTGAAATAAGTGTGTTAGGCCTCACCATTTCCTCCAATATGTCCTGGAAATCACACATCCTTAGTATAACTAAAGCTGCCTCCCGAAAGTTGGGAATGCTGTACAGATGCCGCAGCTACTTCACTCCTGAGCAGTTGCCCCAAGTATATAAGGGATTCATTCGTCCTAACTTGGAGTGCTGCTCTCATATCTGGGGTGGCTCTTCTGTCCCACTATTAGATAGGGTGGAATCAAAGGCATTTCGTCTTATTAACTCTCCTCCTTTAGTCGACAATCTCTCTCCCCTTTCTCTTCGCCGCAATGTTGCTTCACTCTCTCTCTTTTACAGGTACTTTAACGAGCGTTGTTCAGTGGATTTGGCATCCTGTGTACCGCCGGCAAGGCCTTGGGTTCGTAACACACGTCTTGCCCGCGGTGCTCACCGTTTCTCTGTGGATGTCGGTCACACGAGAATAACCCGTTATAGTACCTCCTTCTTTCTTCACACAGCCAAACTGTGGAATGCTCTGCCTTCTTCTGTGTTTCCATGCTCTTACAATCTGTCTCACTTTAAAAAGCTGGTTTTCCGGCATCTTCGTGGTGTAGATTAATACAGTATAACCTTTTTTTCTATATTTTCAATTTCTTTCCGTTCTTTTTTTTTTCGCCCCCCAGACTCCGTTGTGGGTCGTTTGACCTGTGCCCGGGTGGGCTAATTCCCGTAAAAAAAAAAATCAAACCCAACCCAGCCAACCTTTAACATTAAATTACTATGGCCAGTCATGGTTCTGGTGAGATAAATATTGATTTTTTTTCTACCGAATCACACTCCTTATTTCTAAGGTAATCGTCTTTAATACTTTAATATTTTATACATAACCCTTTAAGATTAGGTTAGGTTATGTTAGGCTAGGCTAAGTTACATTACGTTGGGTTAGGTTAGGTTAGTGTTGGGTTAGGTTAGGTTAAGTAAGGGTGCTTAATCATTACGTGATATAAATTGGGGTGCCTAATCTTCAGGTGATCGACTTTTAACTCTTAGCTGGGGTCAAGAAAGGTTTAAGCTGCCTGGGTCCACATGGTCCATACGGTCTAGACTCCTCATAAATGAAGATGTAAGAATGAGCCTAACAACTAGAGTACAGACATAAAACAGCACCAGAAGCATATTGAGATTCCACCTTAATTAGACACGTAACCAGAGTACCAGGTAGACTACATAATTAATGAAGAATATATTAAAAGAAATGTAGAGAGAGAGAGAGAGAGAGAGAGAGAGAGAGAGAGAGAGAGAGAGAGAGAGAGAGAGAGAGAGAGAGAGTATAGATATAATAAGATAATATGCTGCAGGTCGTGGTCACTCTCCTGTAGTGTAATATTGAAAATTTGTCGTGTTTGTGTGTGTGTGTGTGTGTGAGTGTTTTATGAATAGCATCTTTCCGGAAGGTTTCGATGAATGTCAGAATGAACACTACGACTCCACTTGTCTCGGTTGTGTTGTCAATATCCTTCGCCCGTTGTGTCATATTGTTTAACTGAAAAATATAACGTGATACAAAATTTCCCTCACTTTGACAAAGTTTCCCCAAACGTTACATACCAGGGAGGGTAAGACGGGTGTTATTTCCCTAGTGTGTTTATGCAGAGCGGGAGTGTTTTCTTGAGCACGCACACACACACACACACACACACACAGAGCTGATCAATTAGAAACATTTGAAATTCAAGTTGTTGCACCATTAACGTCATTACTACACCTTTATACCCATTACATATAAAGGTGTCATTAAATTTGCATACCGAAGCATTATCTTTCCAGCACACAAACCTGCAATCCTGTACTCCTCTTGATGACACACACACATACACACACACACACACTAATAACAACAAAGACGTTAAACCATTTTATTACAGTACAATATACAAAGAGTATATAGGGTCATATCAAACAAGTAATATTGGAAAAGTAATAATATGTAAATGTTGGATCACTTATATCTTAATAAATGTTCACGATCAGTGTGTATGTGTTATGTACAGGGCACCTCGTAATGGCTTTTCCAATAGGGTATGGTGTGTAGTTCTTCAGCTAACGTGTTGGTGTGTAGACAATGTTTGGGATAGTGTATACATGACGCACACAAGTACACACACATATATATACATTCATATACATACATAGACACACACCAGAAAATAAATAATAATAATAATAATAATGGAAATTTCTCTTTTTATTTCACAGCTATTCACAGTGGAAGGTAAGTGCCGTGGGAGGAAAGTGCCGTGGAAGAAAAGTAACGTGGAAGGGAAGTACTGTGGAGGGGAAGTAACATGTATGAGAAGTAACATGGAAGGGAAGTACCGTGGAGGGGAAGTAACATGGAGGGGAAGTAACATGGAAGGGAAGTACAACGGATGGGAAGTACCGAAGCAGAACATCCCTAACACAGCAATAAGGTTATTTGTTGACCACAAGTGAAGGCAGAATGTGTGTGAATGTGTTGAAAGGGAGGAGAACTAAAAAGATAATCGCAATTTTCATCATGCTCATTATCATTCTCTCTCTCTCTCTCTCTCTCTCTCTCTCTCTCTCTCTCTCTCTCTTGTAGGTTTGGGTTGACGCCGTTCTGCATCTTCCCATAAAACAGTTCACTCAGATACAGTTCATCTGTTAGCGACGTCCCACAGGGAATCACAGTGAACGATTCTCTCCCTGGGGAACGAGTGGGGATGGGTGAGGATGGTTAGGGATGGGTAAGGATGGTTAGGGATGGATAGGAATGGGTAAGGATGAGTGTGGATGGGTAGAGATAGGTATGGATGGTTAGAGATGGGTAAGGATGAGGTGGGGGTGGGTAAGGATGGATGAGGATGGGTAGATAAGGGTGAAGATGAATAAATGGATAGGGATAGGGTGAGAATGGATAGATATTCAATAAAACATATCAGGCAAGTGTTATTAATTAAGCTAACTCTTCTAAACTGTGTTCAACTCTAAGGCTCCTGTCCTAGTTTTGTCAGACTGGTAATATCATGTTTATTTCTATACCACTTGGAAGGTTTCATTTGAACTATACAGAGTCGAACATTTGATCTCAGTCCAGACTATTTAATGCTATTGATTCTACAGCTATTTGAAGTAATAACCCCACAAGCTTTGAACTTTTTTTTTTTTTTTTTTTTTTTTTTTTTTTTTTTTTTTTTTTTTTTTTTTTTACAGTTGCCTAAAATTGTCTTACCAGAATTAATATTTTGATATTTATTTCCTTTTTGTTTTTTGATATTCAGTCTATCATTATTATTGCATAGTTCTATATTCTCTATCCATCTCTCCTATTTTTTTTTTCTTCTTCAAAATGGATCTTATTGTCTACGCTTTTAATAGTCCCACCTTATTTATTTCTTCTGTTTTTTTTCTGGTGCATTTATTTAATCTTTATCTTTCTTTCCTCGCAGTTATGTCTCCTGTCATCATCTTCTATCTCATCTCAATTCCTGTTTAGAAAATTTATAGCCTGTGTACAGTCATCTTTAACTTCGCTTATCTATATTCTATACGTTCTTCCCCTCAGTGTCTAATTTTAGTTCTTTCACACAACAAGGCTGAGGTAGTGGGAAGCTTAACCTCTCAGCTCCATGACAACATCCAGTATAACTAAGCTGTACCGAACTGTTCATTAGAGTTTGTAAATATTCCATGTAATATGTTTGTTTCTGGCTCCAATCGCTCGTTGTGTGTGTGTGTGTTTTACTACTACTATTACACACATACACACATGCACACATACACATCATAACTACTACATAAGCACACATATTAAACCTCTCTGTCTCTTTCTCCCTCACCTATTCTCTCTCTCTCTCTCTCTCTCTCTCTCTCTCTCAGGTGGAGACTTACGCGTATTAATTTGGTTCTCCCAGTGGGCAGTAACGTGATGAAGCGACGAAAAGATTTTGCAATTATAACTAATCATTTACCATTACCCTAATACCTCCTCCTTCTGGGACGTCACACACACACACACACACACACACACACACAGTGAGGTACTGTGACACCACACCGCACCACACCACACTACCCGGTGTCCCCATGACCACGTAAGATCCTTCATATCAACACCTGAGGACGAGTTACTACTCCACGTGAACACCACACCACCCGGTGTCTCAATGACCACGTGAGGTCCCTCATGTCAACACCCGAGGACGAGTTACTGCTCCACGTGAACACCACACCAAACGGTGTCCCCATGACCAACCCCCCTCTAAGCGTCAACTATGGCACTATCGGAGGACAAGCTGGCAATCCTTGCGAGAATTGTTCACCGATTTTCCTTGGGTTGAATGTTGCTTTTCCACTCGGGACGCCTCGGTATGTGCTGACAGCATTGCTGGGGTTATGCAGGGTGGTATGGGTGCATGTATCCCATCTTCTACCAAATCTTTCACTTTACAATCATGGTTTGATCGCTCCTACTCTCTTGCATGCAAGGTGAGAGATAGGGCATATCGAGTTCTGAAACTATCTCCTCCTATTATCCACACCTCTTTCATTACTTCTAGGAATCAGTGAGGTCTCAAGTGTTTCCGT
>NW_024737442.1:0-10184 GCF_018991925.1 Homarus americanus
ATATATATATAAAGAGGCTGTATGTTTGGGAGGTGTACAGTACTGGTGTGTTTGGGAGGAGGAGGGCAGTACTGTGTGTTTAGGGGAGGGGTACAGTACTGGTGTGTTTGGGGGAGGTGTACAGTACTGGTGTGTTTAGGGAGGGTGTACAGTACTGGTGTGTTTGGGAGGAGGGGTGTACAGTACTGGTGTGTTTGGGAGGAGGGGTACAAATGGTGTTTGGGGAGTACAGCACTGGTGTGTTTGGGGAGGTGCAGCAACTGGTGTGTTTGGGGGGAGGGTGACAGTACTGGTGTGTTTGGGAGAGGTGTACAGTACTGGTGTGTTTGGGGAGGTGTAATAATAATATTAAACGTTTATTAATAGATGCAGCCGGGCAAAATATACAGACTTACATTTGATTTAGACATAATGATATATGGATTGAACACATTTACAGGGGCTGTACAGCACTGTACTGTACTGGTGTGTTTTGGGGAGGGGTGTACAGTACCGGGTGTGTTTGGGAGGAGGTACAGTACTGGTGTGTTTAGGGGTGAGTGTGTACAGTACTGGTATGTTTGGGGGGGTGTACAGTACTGGTGTGTTTGGGGAAGGTGTACAGTACTGGTGTGTTTGGGGGGGTGTACAGTACTGGTGTGTTTGGAGAGAGGTGTACAGCACTGGTGTGTTTGGGGAGGGTGTATAGTCTGTGTGTTTTGGGGAGGGGGTGTACAGTACTGGTGTGTTTGAGAGGGTGCAGTACTGGTGTGTTTGGGGGAGGTGTGCAGTACTGGTGTGTTTTGGTGGGAGAATGTACAGTACTGGTGTGTTTGGTGGGAGGGGTGTACAGTACTGGTGTGTTTGGAGGTGTGTACAGTACTGGTGTGTTTGGGGAGGTGTATAGTACTGGTGTTTGGGGAGAGGGTGTGTACAGTACTGGTGTGTTTGGGGGAGGAGGTACAGTCACTGGTGTGTTTGGGGGGAGGGTGTATAGTACTGGTGTGTTTGGGGAGAGGTGTGTACAGTACTGGTGTGTTTGGGGAGGGTGTACAGTACCTTGTGTTTGGGGGGAGTACAGTACTGGTGTGTTTTAGAGGTGTGTAGTACTGGTGTGTTTGGGGAGGTGTGTGTACTGGTGTGTTTGGGGAGGTCGTGTACAGTACTGATGTGTTGGGGAGTGTACAATTTGGTGTGTTTGGGGGAGGGGTGTACAGTACTGGTGTGTTTGGAGGTGTGTACAGTACTGGTGTGTTTGAGAGGGTGTACAGTACTGGTGTGTTTTGGGGGGTGTACAAGTACAGTGTGTTTGGGGAAGGGTGTACTAGTGTTTGGGGGAGTGTACAGTACTGGTGTGTTTGGGGAAGGTGTACTGTACTGGTGTGTTTGGGGAGAGGGTGTACTGTACTGGTGTGTTTGGTGGAGGGGTGTACAGCACTGGTGTGTTTGGTGAGAGGTGTACAGTACTGGTGTGTTTGGGGGAGGGGTGTACAGTACTGGTGTGTTTGGGGAGAGGGTGTATAGTACTGGTGTGTGTTTGGGGGAGGGTGTACAGTACTGGTGTGTTTTGGGGAGAGGGTGTACAGTACTGGTGTGTTTGGGAGGGTGTACTGTACTGTGTGTTTGTAGGAGGGTGTACAGTACTGGTGTGTTTGGTGGGAGGGTGTACAGTACTGGTGTGTTTTGGGGGAGGGTGTACAGTACTGGTGTGTTTGGGAGAGAGGAGTGTACAGTACTGGTGTGTTTGGGGAGGGTGTACAGGCAGTGTGTTTGGGGAGAGGGTGACAGTACTGGTGTGTTTAGAGGGTGTACTGTGGTGTGTTTGGTGGGAGGTGTACAGTACTGGTGTGTTTTGGTGGGAGGGTGTACAGTACTGGTTGTGTGTTTGGGGGGGTGTACAGTACTGGTGTTTGGGGGGAGGGTGTACAGTCCTGGTGTGTTTTGGGGGTGTACAGTACTGGTGTGTTTGGGAGAGGGTGTACAGTACTGGTGTGTTTGGGGGAGGGTGTACTGTACTAGTGTGTTTGGTGGGAGGGTGTACAGTACTGGTGTGTTTGGTGGGAGGTGTACAGTACTGGTGTGTTTGGGGGAGGGGTGTACAGTCTGGTGTGTTTGGGGGGTGTACAGTACTGGTGTGTTTGGGGAGAGGGGTTACAGTCCTGGTGTGTTTTTGGGGGTGTACAGTACTGGTGTGTTTGGGAGGGTGTACAGTACTGGTGTGTTTGGGAGGAGGGTGTACAGTACTGGTGTGTTTGGGGGAGGGGTGTACAGTACTGGTGCGTTTGGGGGTGTACAGTACTGGTGTGTTTTTGGGGGAGGGGTGTACAGTACTGGTGTGTTTGGGGGAGGTGTACAGTACTTGGTGTGTTTGGGGGAGGGGTGTACAGACTGGTGTGTTTTGGGGTGTACAGTACTGGTGTGTTTAGGGAGAGGGGTGTACAGTACTGGTGTGTTTTGGAGGTGTGTGCAGTGTACAGTACTGGTGTTTTGGGGAGGGGTGTACAGTACTGGTGTTTGGGGGAGGTGTGTACAGTACTGGTGTGTTTGAGAGGGTGTACAGTAATGGTGTGTGTTTGGGGAGGGGTGTACAGTACTGGTGTGTTTGGGGAGGTGTACAGTACTGGTGTGTTTGGGGAGGGTGTACAGTCCTGGTGTGTTTGGGGTACAGTACTGGTGTGTTGGAGAGGTGTACAGTACTGGTGTGTTTAGTGGGAGGGTGTACAGTACTGGTGTGTTTGGGGGGTGTACAGTACTGGTGTGTTTGGGAGAGGGGGTGTACAGTACTGGTGTGTGTTTGGTGGGAGGGGTGTACAGTACTTGTGTTTTGGTGGGAGGGTGTACAGTACTGGTGTGTTTGGGAGGAGGGTGTACAGTACTGGTGTGTTTGGGGAGAGGTGTGTACAGTACTGGTGTGTTTTGGGGGTTGTACAGTACTGGTGTGTTTGGGAGGAGGGGTGTACAGTACTGGGTGTGTTTGGAGTAGGGTGTACAGTACTGGTGTGTTTGGGGGGAGGGGTGTACAGTACTGGTGTGTTTGGGGGGAGGGGTGTACAGTACTGGTGTGTTTGGGGGGAGGGGTGTACAGTACTGGTGTGTTTGGGGGGAGGGGTGTACAGTACTGGTGTGTTTGGGGGGGGGTACTGCCTCAAACATCGTTGGTCTTTGGTAAGGGGATGGATGCCCAATAGAATATTCAACATTGACACTTGTCTGATCTCTCTCTATGCTTTTTACTGTACAAGTATTTGTTAAAAAAAATACCCCCTGTACCTGCATAAATTCACTATTGGAAAGAGTCTTAAAAAATAAATCTCATTGGCAATGCATTTATGTTTCTCACCTTGAAGCCTGAAGTACCGAGGTTTCCTGGAGCGCCTTTGTTTCCTCTATTACCAGGAGCTCCAGGTAAACCATAAAAGCCTTTACTTCCTGCTCCTCCATCAAAACCTGGGTCTCCTTTTGCTCCTGGCCTTCCAGGCAATCCTGGTGTCCCAGGATTGTCACTGATGCCATCTTCTCCATCTTCTCCTTTATTACCACGGCTTCCCTGTTAAACAGACATACTGTACAGTTAAGTTCTTGGTCATCACTAACAAAAAATACTAGTTCCCTTTATGGAACCCAAATCTCATATAAAATTTAATTGGTTTTCTGCAACTTTTATGAGTAATGTATAATAAAAGCTTCCTAACCCCCTCAGGGTTAGCTTCACGCACACAGTGCCAGCATCAATAACTGGCACATAGGGAAATAAGGAGTTATCTTAAAATTTTCTTAATGCCAAAATAATGATTTTTCACCTGACATGGTGGTGGAAAGCTAAAAAAATATATACAGTATTAAATAAAAAGTAAAAGTACAGTAACAAATATTTTGGGGAAAAATTACATGAATAATAACAGGTAACCCAAACCTACACTATACAGTAAGATTTATACAAGTAATTGAAAAAATTTATAATAATAAAATTAAACATTAAAAATTAATAAATATAACTACAGTACTATAGAATACATGTACAGTGCTCACATGTACTCCAGGAATGCCATTCTGGCCCAGGTTTCCCTTGGGACCCACTCGGCCTGGATCTCCGACCTGTCCTGGGTACCCTTTTGGTCCGGGTGGTCCTGACCTGCTTGTACCAGGAACACCCTTTGGTCCATCTCGTCCATCAAAGCCTGTGTCACCTTGGATACCTTTAAATCCTTTTAATCCTAGATTACCTGGTGGATAATATATAAAGCACTTGATCAATAAATATGTTAAGTGAATGAATTAGGTATAGCATGATAGGTGAATGAATTAGGTATAGCATGATAGGTGAATGAATTAGGTATAGCATGATAGGTGAATGGATTAGGTATAGCATGATAGGTGAATGAATTAGGTATAGCATGATAGGTGAATGAATTAGGTATAGCATGATAGGTGAATGGATTAGGTATAGCATGATAGGTGAATGAATTAGGTATAGCATGATAGGTGAATGAATTAGGTATAGCATGATAGGTGAATGAATTAGGTATAGCATGATAGGTGAATGAATTAGGTATAGCATGAATGGATTAGGTATAGCATGATAGGTGAATGAATTAGGTATAGCATGATAGGTGAATGAATTAGGTATAGCATGATAGGTGAATGAATTAGGTATAGCATGATAGGTGAATGAATTAGGTATAGCATGATAGGTGAATGGATTAGGTATGAAAGGTGAATGAATTATAGGTGTATATCTCAGCATGGAAAACAATATCATGACCGTAGTTGAATGAAAGTTAAAGATGAATAGTTGTGTTGGAGTTGTATTGTAAAGGTTTATTTTACATTTTATTCTAATGTTGAGGAACAAGTGGATTTAAGGGATCACTGCAAGACAAACACACTGCCCCCTAGTACCGAAACGTTTCGGTCCCGTACGACAGCATGGGCTGGGCCGCCTCATGGTGTACAGCATCCACGACGTAGCCCGCTCAGTTGGTGTTTGGCCTTTGTTGTTGTCGTTAGTGATTGTGCTGTGTACTGACAAAATTTTCGTTTGTAATTCTCTTTAAAATGACTGGCAAGCAAAAAGTGAGAGTTCTCGTGGTGCTGAGAAGAAAAAGAGACAGTCAGTTACTTTTGAGATGAAAATGAAAATAATAATGCAATATGAAAATGGAAAAATGGTAGCAACCATTTCACGCGACCTTGGCTTCTCTCATTCGATGATATCAACAATTTTGAAGGACAAGGAACGAATTCGTGAGGTAGTGAAAGGATCAGCACCTATAAAGGGAACAATAATAACGAAAAAAAGACAAGGTCCTCTTCATGAGATGGAGAAATTACTTGTGATATGGATGGAAGATCAGCTGCAAAAGCATGTACCCTTAAGCCTTCTAACCATACAGGCTAAGGCAAGAAGCCTTTTCGAAAGCCTGAAGGAGCAGGCAGGAGATGAGTGTGAGCAAACCTTTACAGCAAGTCATGGGTGGTTCCAAAGGTTTAAGAACGGTTACAGTTTGCACAGTGTAAAGGTGAGTGGAGAGGCAGCAAGTGCTGATGTGGGTGCTGCCGAAGCTTTTAAGGAGGAGCTAGATCGTGTCATCGTGGAGGGAAATTATTTGCCTGAGCAAATATTTAATGTGGATGAAACTGGCTTATTCTGGAAACGCATGCCAGAATGAACATACATCCACAAAGAGGCGAAAACCATGCCGGGATTCAAGGCATTCAAGGACCGAATCACACTTCTGTTGGGGGGAATGTAGCTGGTTTCAAGGTAAAACCCTTCATGATATATCATTCAGAGAACCCAAGGGCTTTTAAAAATGTCAGCAAGCACACACTGCCAGTATTTTATCGCAGTAATAAGAAAGCATGGATGACCCTAGCACTGTTTGAGGATTAGTTCCTGAGTTGTTTCATTCCACGAGCCAAGGAGTATTGTCTGCAACAAGGGGTTGCGTTCAAGATTTTATTAATTTTAGATAATGCTCCGGGGCACCCACCACACCTGGACGACATGCACCCTGATGTTAAGGTAGTGTATCTTCCACCTAACACTACCTCTATCATCCAACCCATGGATCAAGGTGCTATTGCTGCTTTTAAAGCTAATTATTTACATACGACCTTCGCTCAGGCTGTTGCTGCTACTGAAGGTGAGAAAATACTCAGAGAGTTTTGGAAGGACTACAACATTTTGCAATGTGCAAAGAACATAGCTGCAGCATGGGATGAGGTTACAGGTCAGTGCATGAATGGAATATGGAAGGTCCTGAAAAGATATGTGAACAGCTTCAAAGGATTTAATGAAGATGAAGCAATTTCTGAGATTAGTAACAAGATAGTGCAGATGAGTATACAGCTTGAGTTAGAAATTTATAATGAAGATGTTGAGCAGTTGGTGGAAAGTGCAGCAGAAGAGTTAAGTAACGAGGATCTTATTGAACTGGATGCACAGTAAATTGCAGAGGAAGAAGAGAGACAAGATGTAGAAGAAGAACCTGCACCCCCCAAAAGTTTTCAGTGAAACAAATGGCAGAGGCATGTGCTACTATTAATAAGGGGATGCAAATGTTTGAAGAAATGGATCAAAATGTTGAGCGTTTTGCAAAAGTTGACAGACCGATCCAAGATGCACTTGCTTGCTACAAGGAGATTTACAATGAAAAGAAAAGGCAAACTGTGCAGTCTAAATTGGACATATTTTTCAAGAAGTCCCCCACTGCTGTCTCCTCACGCCCCACCACTGCTGCCTCTTCACTCCCTAAAGATGATCCAATACTTCAACAAGCAAGTATGTTACCCTGTCTGAAGAAAGCAAACTTGATGACCCACCCAGCCCTGTCTCCTCCTCTGCTTCATCCAATTAATGTAGTCTACATGCTTCATTAAAAAATTATTGAGGCCCCGTGTGCATTCAGCTGACTACAATAAAGGTAAGTGCACAGTAATACTTTATTCATTTTTAATTATTGATTACTTTTACTGTACTGTATTTCATTTTAGAATTTCTATGTATTATTTTCGCATTTTCGACTTACGACCTGGTCGTCGGGACGGAACCCCGTCGTAAGTAAAGGAGAGACTGTAGTGTTAAAATCATATACAAAAGTACAATCCATATATTACTGTATAACTTATTAAACTCAACTAAAAGTAATATTGAATACCGTAGTCAAAAGTACAAGACGTGGGTTTCACAATATAGTACAGTAGAATCTCTGTTATCTGCCACCTATGGGGATTGAGAAGTGCCAGATAAAGAGATTTCCCGGTTAGTTGAATCTCACTCTTAGGATCCTCCAATAAATCTTACAACGCACAGTGCTACAAGGTGACCTTGTAAATTTGTGTCTGAGAAAAATGGACTTTAAACACTTATTACTTTTTATATAAACGATGTGATTTAGAAATAAATAAAATATAATATAAAACTATAAAATAAGATGAATGAGAGCATGGGTGAGTATATGTGGGTGGAGGTGGTGGGTTACTGGGTTATAACTGCATGGCTGTGCTCCCTCAAGATGTGACGTCACGGCATACACACAGCCAGCGTGGTAGCCAAATGTCTGTGAGTCAGCTAAGTGACTGCCTGAACTATGCCATGTTGCCCAAAGGATGATTTGAGTGTGGAAGGAGCTATTTTTTTTTACAAAAAATATCTACTATTGTATTTTTTTATATGGTATGTAGCGATTTTATTGTTTATCATAACAATGAATATGGAAGCTCATCCTCAGTGCGAGCGGTATTCAAACTTAAGATTCTAGCTGATTTTGGGGGAATTTCTTTTATTATTATTTCAGTTTGGTGCCAATTAGTTAAATCTGGCGGTTGGATGGGTTTCAGATAACCAGGATTCTACTGTACTCAGTGTTGTCTTACCTGGAGTGCCCTTTGGGCCCATGTTGCTTGTTAGGGAATCAGGTCGAATCACTCTGCCAGGTAAGCCTACACTGCCTGGCTCTCCTGATGGACCTTTTATTCCACTGAAACAAGAATTACTTAATTAAATTATGATTTTGGACATTTTCTTCAATCAAAGTAAAGCATATAAAATATTTGATTACAGGGGTTCCCGATTTATGAACGAGGTTAAACTTGAAATTTACAGTACAGTATTTTATTTACCCGCTGACTTATTTTTTTACTTTCATTTACTGTATCTTGTTATTCTATTTCGTCTTTTATCTTAAATTAAGTGATTTTAAATGTATATAAGGACTTAGGCTATGATATAGTGGGATTTTAAACATTGTTCTGTAAGTACGGTATGCACATAGCATGTGTTCCGACTTACATACAAATCTGACCTAGGAACGGAACCTGTTCGTAACCCGGGGACCCCCTGTACTGTACTTTATGAAGACAATAATACAGTAATAGAAGATCAATAACTATACATTCCTGTATCTCACCTTCATATATATATATATACAGTATTACCCCGCTTAACGCGCTTTCACTTAACGCGTTTTCGCATATACGCGGTGCCTTGCCAAAGCTGAACTTTCACTTAACGCAGCATTTTTCATCATATACGCGGTGAGTGTCCAGCTCGAGAGCTATTTTTAGATTCGCACCACCCCCCACCCGCCACCCTGCCTGACTGCCTGTTTTAGCTCATAAAATTCATACAAATTACCCAGCCAGAATATAATTTACATTGCTGGAATTCTTATAATTTGTTGATCATTTTGAATATAAACAACATATATTTTGCATTAAACATACAATTTTTAGATAAAAATTGTTCTCTAGGTAATTATGTTATCTTTTGTCCAAAATATATGACATTTATATTCAAAATATTCCTGGTCTTACAAGGAATCCAGCAATGTCAATTATATTATCCTAACTTTAGTTTGAGGTATTATTTATTAAAATTTAGTGGTTATCCCACACATCTCCTTGGGACGGTTGGTGGGGGGTGGGGGGTGGGGGGGAGGGAGGGACCGACCGACCGACCATCTGTTACCCCGTGAAGAATTATTTTTTTTTTTATTAACTGAAGATATTTGTTTTAGCTCATAAAATTCATACAAATTACCCGGTCAGAATATAATTTACATTACTGGAATTCTTATAATTTGGTGATCATTTTGAATATAAACAACATATATTTTGCATTAAACATACAATTTTTAGATAAAAATTGTTCTCTAGGTAATTATGTTATCTTTTGTCCAAAATATATGACATTTATATTCAAAATATTCCTGGTCTTACAAGGAATCCAGCAATGTCAATTATATTATCCTAACTTTAATCTGAGGTATTACTTAATACTAAATGTTAAAAACTCTTGAATGGAGGATTGGTGGGGGGTGGGGGGAGGGTTGGGACTGACCACGTGGTTGGAAGAGGGGGGGAAGGCAAGGTGGGGTACTTTGATTGACAGATAGTGTAGAAGAATATTTTTTTTTTTTATTAACTGAAGATATTTGTTTTAGCTCATAAAATTCATACAAATTATCCGGTCAGAATATAATTTACATTGCTGGAATTCTTACAATTTGCTGATCATTTTGAATATAAACAACATATATTTTGCATTAAACATACAATTTTTAGATAAAAATTGTTCTCTAGGTAATTATGTTATCTTTTGTCCAAAATATATGACATTTATATTCAAAATATTCCTGGTCTTACAAGGAATCCAGCAATGTCAATTATATTATCCTAACTTTAGTTTGAGGAATTATTTATTACTATACCTGGTTTTCCCCCAAAAATTTCTCAGAGGGAAGAGCCAGTGAGTCCATTATTTGAATGGACATTAACTTGGCGACTGTATTTCTCTATTTCTCTTAAGTATTAATTGTGTGCATGTACCATCATAAAATTAAGATGTTATTTTTACTACAACATAGTTATTTGTCGTCAAAAAGTGGAGTTTGGGGGTCGGGCTGGGTTCTATTGGAATTAATCCCATATGTTCTGTTATTCACTTAACGCGGTTTTCACTTAACACGGGACCCTCTGGGTTCAATTGACCATGAATAAGTAGAGACTCTAACTATTATATATATATATATATATATATATATATATATATATATATATATATATATATATATATATATATATATATATATATATACACAGTATATATATATATATATATATATATATATATATATATATATATATATATATATATATATATATATATATATATATATATATATATATTTTATTTTTATTTA